>NW_027271940.1:0-227500 GCF_040938485.1 Diadema antillarum | reverse complement strand
TATCTTCTTCATACTTATGCCTGTTTTTCTCCTCCTCTTCCTCATCCTCCTCCTTTTCTTCTCTTTTCCTCTTCCTTCCTATCTCCATCACCATCCCCTCATCCCACATCTCCTTTGTCTTCATCCCTGTCCTCCTATCCTTCAACCTCTCTGTTCTCCTGCTTCATCTTCAGCATCCTTGCTTCCTTCCTCCCTCTTCCTCCCCCTTTCCTGTCTTCCCCTGCACTTCCTACTTCATTCATCTTTTGCCTCTGTCCTCTTCAGAGTTCTTCAGATTCATATTTTTTTCTGTCCATCCTTAACTTCTCCTCCTCATTATTCTAATTTCATCTGAGTGTACAGTCTCATCATTCTGATCATCAATCCCCTTACTCATCCCACGTTCATCCCCACTGTCAGCCCTCCGCAAGAAAATGAGATGCCACCCAGTAATCCCTCACTGTCACTCTCTACAACATGGCTTCCTTTCCTATAAACCCTACAGGTCATCCCGAATTCGGAGCAATCAAATTATCCCTCCATCAATAACTAATCATCTTGTTCCTCCTGCTGATGCTCCCCAACTCTTCCTTTTTCCAACTGAATCATCCTGGCGTATGGTGGTTGCTAGGGTATGGTGTCCTAATCTGTCATCTTGGAGAAACGAGCCCTAACCTCTCATTATTTCTGGGTTTGCCTGGAGCTTGCTCTTACTCACGTTTCATCATCAATCTGACTACAATAAGGAATCCTCAAATTTCATCTCAAATATATCACTACTTCTCACTGCGAAAATTCCACAGATTGTTGTGTGTCACACAATATAATGACGTGCAAAGTAAAAACCTACTATGAGACATGCTGCATTAATAGTTGTATATTTCAATGAAATACACTCATTGTGGATTTCTCTACACAACCTACATAAGCATGACATAATTCTTTTGATTCTCCCCCCCTCCCAAAAAACCCCCCAAACTTCCATGTTGTACATTTCTGAGCAAGTTAATCCGTTCCATACAAAATTCTGAAATCGCCATAGACTTAATACACAGGCCACCAGGTTCCCGTATGGAATGCTGAAACAAAGGATGCAATGATATGATTACAAAATTGATATTTCAGACTTTGAAGCAGTCAAAGCAATAACTGCATTTGAAATATTAGCTGTTTGCTAAAGACAACAAGTGTATGCATGTACAGCCCCTTTAAAAAAATGTAAGGAGGTAATTTCACATGCAACAATGTCTGCATGTATTGTTCAAGCAAAAGAATGCTGCAAATAAAGATGCAATAGCGCCCTCTGTGTGATTTGGCGGGGCAGTCTTGTTAAAGGGGTGCCAGTGTGCAACAAACAGAAAGTTCTTTAACCCGTTGAGGACGAGTCCCGAGTATACTCGGGCAGGTGTCTATGGAAAATGCGTATTGTAGCAAAATTAGTCCGTCCTCAACGGGTAAATGAACATCAGCAATTACTCAAATATAGGTATATCACTGGGATGCAAATTATCACTCAAATCAATACAAGGGATCTTGAGAAAAGACAAGCAACTTCTCTCCTTAATACTATCAACAGAGTGCAACAAAATGACTTCTTTTTTTTCTTCCCACACAATGCTTGATCATGACTCCCTTCAGATTTGGGGGCTGAATTTTCAGTCAAGAACCACAGTGAAGGAATGGGAAATACATACATTTGTACCATTCCTTTTAGAGAAATATTTGAATGACTTCCTATTTGGGATAATATCTTGTTCTTTTGCTAGAGGAGGCAATAATATTGCAAACTGTTTCTCTTCTTCATCTTTCTTAATCTTAAAAAGTCTATGGAAGCTTATCGCAAAGATGATCTTGTGTGGGTTAGGTGGACCACTTCATCGGGTTAGCACCCCACTTGTTATGATGAATGAATGAAGTGGGCTCTTTTATGTGCGTGGGTTGTGACTCTCACATACAGGACCTCCATTAAATATCCTATCCGAGGGACAGAGTGTTTTGTTTTTTTACCATAGGGAACAGTATGATTACTCACAACATAGCTCAGCCAGACTTGAGAATTGAATATGGTCCTTTGGATCCTTTGGATTGGGAGGAAGATGTAATACCAACTGAGCCAGTCACCACCCATGTTATTTCATGAATATTAGTCAATGTTGACAAATTACTTTAACTCTTTATGTGCCATGGTGGAAGCCCCCTGTGTGCCACGTTATTCTGAGACACGAAGGTAGTCATGCTTTGAGAAAGAATTCTGTTTTTCCAATTTGTATAACTACTACAAATTTCTGTTAAGATGGGTATAATAGAAGGCAAAGTTAAAGAGGAATGCCAAGCTTCGTTTCGATATAAATTTATGACGAATCTAAGTTCAATTTTTCTTTTGAATGACCAGTTGCTACATTACTGTAAAGGCACGACTTTTGCACATAAAACCGTGACAGAAACTTAAAATGTATGAGCAAAATCTAGTTGGGAACATCGCTGGATAGCCGACCACCACATAGAATGCATGCCGTATATGAGAGGAACAAAAGCACGAGAAACGCTTTCATTGTGCCGCGGGATTAGCAGTAATTAGCGGTTTATCGATCGGTCTTGGCGGCTTTGTTTGTTGAGCAGAATATGCGAAGTTGGCACGCCATCGACTGAGTCGGACGTGCGAACGTGGCACATAAAGAGTTTTAAAAAAATATATGGCATAGGCCCTATACAAATCAATGTGCGGCAGGAACTAAACTGATGTTACTGCAAAACTAACCCAAAATCACACAGAGAACAGAAACAATGGTTTTAAGAATTTGGTGACAAGGACTTTGGAAAGCTTCACCAGATTGAGTCTTTAAAGTGCACTGACATGTATAGTCCATTGTTTTCACTTGAAGACGAGTCTACTTTGTTAGGTGCATGCACGCAAACAGGTTTGCAGAGGTGACAACTGACTCCTCAGATACTCGAGGGAGCTGTTTCTAAAAATAGCAAAAACAGCATGAAAACAAAAGTAGTAAACCTCTGCAACATGGATCAACCTCCCCTTCCTTTTCCTCTCCCTCTTCCCGCCCCCTCAAAAAAAAAAAAAAAAAAATCCACTGACGAGCTGTTCACACAGTGAGGGGAAAATGTTGCACTTACTTCTGGGCTTCCTAATCACTCATTTTTTCACGTACATGTAGCTCCCTCAACTCGAGCCCCTTCGTAGCTCGTTGAACAGTCGCAGTCACTTCTCACGACAGCATCTGTTTTTCTCAGCGCTCACACTCTCCCCTCCCCCCCCCCAAACACTTACACACCTCACCCTACCCTTGATGTGATCCCGCGGGTTGCAGCTGCTGCTAATTGCATACCAAGGGAGGTGTCGTCTCTTTGGCTCTACCCTCAACGCCAGAAAAGCGAGAATATCATCACATACAAGACGATCACCATACCTGTACGAGTTTCTCGTCGATGAACCCGCCAACAAGCACATCACTGCCAAAAGCACTATGAAAGGATCCCCTCACAGTTTCATGCAGAGCTCATGAGGGCATTTCACAAATTGGTTACCTAAAAAATATGCAAACTTAGTCCCAAAGAAAAGGACTGACATGTATTGTAACTGAATATCTGGCTGAGTATTAGGAAAGTGTGAAATTTTTCTTACTATTTTTTTTTTTTTTTTGGGGGGGGGGGGAGGGGGATTCTTCAGATGAAGAAACCTACACAGAATTATGAATTTCCTCACTAGAGCACAATCACTACACAAAATTCAATATACCATGATAATGGACCAGATAAGTAGAAAGGTGTATATTACAAGACATTGCACAGTGGCAACAATACACAGTTACTTACCTTACTATTACTTAGTATTATCTGCTGTCAATCAAATGACTTTGATAGGTACTGAAAAACCTGATTTCTTCAAAATACTTATTCTGTATAAAAATCACAGATTGAATCAATGTAGAAGCTTATTGATCTCCAGCTTTCACTCTTGATTTAAAGAGTTAAAACACTATATTTCTATATTCTCTTTAAGACTACCTCAATACATAAAGTTTGCTTTTTTTTCAATTTGTGATCATCATATTGCTTCCCCTTACATATTTTTATCAATACCTTCATAAGAATCTACATAGGAAGTAAATGTATGAAGAAATATATATAAATATCAATGAATATTCATAATTCTACCATCTTCATTAAGATTGATTACTTGACATCACTAGGATGGATCTTCTCTGCTCCTCTTTCCAACAAGTCATTTCTCCTTAACAGGAGAGCCAATGGCAGAAGATGGAATCATCTATGATGAAAGACACCTCAATTTCTTGTAAGACCCTATTTCCCCCCATTATAGTAAACAGCAAAGCAACAGCTTCGGAGAGCTTTAATTTTCAATCTATATGGTAAGTCTCTAGATTTCTGTGTCTGGCATGCATGGATTTTGGGAAAAGAAATGTTTGAAGAAAAAAAAAAATATCCATGCCCAGCTTGGAAGTTCAATGCAGCATGGCTTACATGCACAGCAGCGGTTTTTCTCATGTGTGCCTACTGAATACTGATATTGGGTCACAAGCACAGTGAACTAAAAACTTCCAGGACTTGTCAGATCAAGTCAAGGTAAAGCAATAGGGCTGCATTTCAGTTTCCATGAACTTAACTTGCAGAATTTGTGTCTTGAACTACTCCTTCATAAAATCCTTCTGCAGAAATGAGGACATAGCACTCGGAGCTCATTTCTAGACCCCCCCCCCCATCCTACCCTACCCCATCTCTTCTGCCAAGTTTCGGAAGTCTTCCATCCTCTGCTTATCGAGTGGGGGGGGGGGGGAGGGATAGAGGGGGGAATTACTTGACTCTTCCGCAAATGTGAAACTTTGCTCGATTGGGTTACACAGTCACATTTTGACACAGAACTGTCTTGGCCCTGACGAGTGATGCAGCTGGCGGCCAGGACCTAAGTTTAGAAACATCCACCTGTAGCCACCTGTGCAAATTGGCAAAGGAGGAAAGGGGGTGGAAAGGGAGCCTCCGCTTCCCTTAAAAATAACAGGCATCAAAATTAATATACTGTGGAAGTGTAACAAATAGAATGAGGTTCAATGTGCCTAAAAATCTTGCATTATCCTGTAAAGATATCTACTTGCCCCACGACTAGAGCAATTGGAAATATTTGAACAAGGTAACACACCGTACTTATTTCCAGCTGAAGTATATGGAACAGCTCTCTAGCACTCTCACTGGCAGTAAACGAGTGGTGTTTAGCACAGACATTCATTATGCCATTCTACCTGAAACTAAATCCATGAGCAACTTTGATATAAGATCTGATACAAGTTTTACCAAAGAACAATGACAGTCCTGATGAAATCATGAAAATATTGAAGAGGCATGCAAAACATGCAACTACTTTTAACTATGATTCAAAATTTTTGCACTGCCACCTGACAAATGTATAGATACCCACAAATATTCTAGAAAAAGAAGAAAATACAGATAAACTTATAAAATTGTATGAACCCCGCCAACATGGAATGAATGCACAAGCAAAAAGGAAGAAAAAGTTTGGCATCTGCATATAGCCGTACATGTATGATTGAATGACCAATGAGATGGACACTTCACATGGAACATACACCCTTCTGCTCCTGAAGCACGCAGAAGTGTTTGATCCTCCGCTAGTTACCAAACTAAGAACTAGATCAAGACTCTCCACGGAGACTTTTCAGCTAATTTGAAATAAATGAGAATACGATAGAGTGACAGAGAGAGAGAGAGAGAGATGGAAAGAAGGGGAGAAAATGAATGGATATTTAAGGAAAAAAGGAAAGGAAGGAGAAAACGAGTAAAACTTCGAGAGCAGTTCTGATGTGAGTCATCTTTAGAGAGAGATCTCTACACCACCACCTCTGAGCCCCTTGAGACAATTACTATCACTTCCTCCTCTAAAACTCCTGCACATTCTATTCTCTCTGTTTTTTCCCCCTTTCCGTGGCCAATCAATAGATGATGCTCCTTGCACACCAGGATGGGCCCCAAACTGTCTCGGAAGGCTACATCTCTTCACCCCTTTAAACTCTACTTTTAACACATGAAACAATCTCATAAAAAAACAACACAACATATGGCAAATTTCCGAAGCTATTTAAGCATGCTCTGGGAGCAAACAACAACAACAACAACAACAAACACAATACACACATTTCCAAGTAAATCAGCTTTTCCAGGAAAAGTAAATCAAAAGGGAAAGCTGCATTAAAAAAAATGCACTATGACTGAGAGATATTGGATCAATAAAATTAAGATAAAATCAAACAAATGTGACAAAAAATTGTGATTGTTTGAATATCTAAAAATCATCTGTCACTGCATTTAGTACCTCGTGTCTCAGGTAATATGACTATGACAATTGTTGCATAATATATATAGATTTGACTTGCCTTTCCTTTGCCTACACACAAACGCACACACACACACAAGCACACACAAACACATACAGACATTTATAAATACCTGCTACAAGCACAAACTCCAAAATTAACTTTATTTTGCAACTGATCGACAAAGTGCCCGTCATTGACATTTTTCAACACAGACTATTCAGCGTCAGAGTACATAAAAACATCTCCACGCAAGAATCATTACTTGGACAAGTCTCTTTAAACTCCACAATATTCATGACAGTGCTTTGAATAAAACTTTAATTACAGTGGGAAATCAGCTCTAATGGGATGGGGGAGGGGAGGTAGAGAATGGGGGGGGGGGTGGAGGAGGAAGGGATGGAGATATATGCCTGTCTACTGACACATAATCAGACCCTTCAATACTTATAGATTTCAATACCATGACATTTCAAATTTCTACCATTTTGGATCCCCATGTGATGTATTCCCCTCTTCTCTCTTCTCTTTCTTTCCTTTCTCTCTCTCTTACTCCCAAACTTGGCCTGCATCCTTACCGGCAGAAAGAACCAATACCTCCTTATTGAGAGGGAGTTAGAATCAGACAGGTGCATGCATTCTGGTCTCCGCTCTCTCGCTACTGTTACCTGGCGACAGGTGAGTCATAATCAACTTTCGCTTTGCAGTGACGACATCATCATTGCACATCAATGTCACTGACGTGCCAACATTTACAGTTTTCCATCTCAGAGCATTCCCAATTTGTTTGTTTGTTTGTTTTTTATGAGTGGAAACATCATCACATGTTCAACATGATGTATTGAAAACACGAAAGAAACTGAAATGACTCAATACAAAGATGCAGTAAGTCTTGTAAATGTTTTCATAAAATTTTGCACTTACACATGCTCAGCATTATCTACACAGTATCATGACATGTTATTTGGAACAAAAGGAGCACTAATGCAAAGTGACAATATCTGTATATTACTTGTGACTCATGCCGTAGGACCTGGATCTGGGCAAATGTATGCAAGCAGCAGACAACGACCAATGTTATGGCTAATATGGCCATCTTTGGGGGGGGGGGGGGGGGGGGGAGGGGATGTAATTGGTCAAACGATTATTAAATGGCCTGGCAAATTAATGTTGCTTGTGCATCAGTATGAAAAACCTCAAGTGACTTTGTAGATGGAATATTCAAGCAAAAATGTAGCACATCCTGTCAGGATACATGCTCGTTTAACCTTAGAATTTAATTTACATCAAAAGTGGCCTTCCAGACTCATTAGGATGGCAGTGGGGTGGAAAAAGGCCATTTGATAAATTGGGCTCCCTACCAAGGTAATGTCCAAGCAAATTTTCTTCAAGGGACAGAGTCTAGTTTCCTCTCTCTTGTAGCCACTTGCACCATGACTGATAACAGCACATGCATTGGTAATCTTAACTTCACTGGTTATGACTTTGTGATTGACTTTGTGAGTGACACTGTATGAAATAAAGAAACTTGACACAGATTTGCAAACTAAGTGTGACCGTAAGCATGTTGAGAATAAAGGGAAAAATTGAAGGTAAAGATGTAGCATTCTTGGAAGCCAAATGTAATTGATAGACACAATGTTTGTAAAATACAAATGAGAAAATGAGGTTGGAGATAATAATGGTGGAGGGCCTGGATGTGTTAATACAAATTAGGATTAGTTTCTTTCTAATTACTTCTTAATACTTTTAGTCAGCAAGCATGGTATGTGTCTCTCATTTTCTTTTGCTACAAATGCTGCATCTTACAATAAAGGTCTTGGCTCATTATTCCTTCATGTCAAGATATATTATGTTGTCTTAACCCACTTCTTACAAGATTCTCAAATCTCCATAGACTCTGTACAGGAAGCACTATGTTCTGGTAAGGAATATGATGTCATAATTATTGTCCTATGCTAGTACCCACACGACACATGACTCCCACCCACCCCCCCCCCCCAATCAGTTTCATGCCTCATACTCTTTCCTCTCTCCATCGCCTTAGTGTTGTCGCCAGCGCTCATTACATTCGTCTGTTTAATCAGGCAGAGGTGTGGGCAAATTCAGGCATACGTTAGATGGGTGGCGATAATTGATGCTAGATCACTGGGGCTAATGGAAAGCGAGAGCAGGTCGTGTTGACTTTCGATCGGGCTTTATTTGGGACGGGCGGCGGGTCTGCTCATCGCGCCGGTGCCCGCGACACCTGCTCACACACTGCACGTAGGTCAAGCCGCTATTACCTTAATCTCGCGAAATACCTGTGCAAAGACTCGGTCTGTTTATACGTGCTAACTACTCTCTTTCTACAAACAGTGGTGCAAAGTGCAAGTCATGGTAACTAGTTAAAGAGCCCCACCTCTCCCCCCCTCCCCCATCTGCTGCATTAGAAGGAGTAGAAGCCCCAATTTGCACAGCATCATAGGAAAGAGAAGGATGAGTGAATCTGGACAAGATGTAGATTCCTTGTACTCTGCAAATGGCTGCTGCTTCCGGATTATCTAATATCTGCCAAAATATCCTAATCAGGGACATGAGTCTGCAAATATCCCATCACCGTTTTATAGAATATGTGTATGATAGAAACATTTTTTTCGGGGGAGGGGGGGGGGAAGGATCTTATACCATGTCTTTATCAATCCTTGAATGTTCAAATCTAATGGTGGTCTTTCATTTTTTTTCTGCTTTTGCCCCCAAACTCAGGAGTTGTATCCCAATAAAGTTACCTAATGTAAATACGCTTTCCAGTTTCAAGAATCTCCTTCAGAATTATACATACCAGTCAATAACTTGTGATTTTTTTTCTTTTCCTTTTTTTTTCTACCCCTGCCTTCTCCACATGTTTCTTCAATTTCCGTGATCTTCAGTTGATGATATGTTTGTACAAGTAGGACTGTCATTTTACAGCACTTTGTACCTACTGATGAAAAGGAGCTTTATAGATACTTGCGTCATCTCATACATGTTACATCTTTCTGAGAGTTCAGGGCAGGAATGCTTTGTTCTCCAGGGAGTCAATTCAGCGGTGATCCCAGTCCCTGGAAAATGCCTGCAGCGTGCCATTAGGTGACTTCAATTATTCAGGCCTCAGTGAGATGGCAGAGGGATAAGATGCAGAAGCTCACAGATCTTGGCAAACCCAGACCTTAAGGGGGGTTTCAGACTTTCAAAGGAACTCGTTCTAATCATGTCTCTGGCATGGATTTCTAGATGTGTCCAACATTAGAGGAGTGTTCAGACGCTGAAATGGGTCTCCTCACCAACCACACACTTATGGTAATATTCAGTTCAGCAGCTCTGTATCATAGACCCCATGATCAGTCAATTAAACATATCACAGGTCTCAATTTGCTTCTATGTACGTATGTGTGTAAATGCGTGCACAATGGAAAAAGAGATTACAAACATACTGTAAAACGAGGAATGTTCGCGTGCATTTTAATTTCGCGAATTTCACTAGCGCCAAGATTCGCGAAGTTAAAATGCACGCAAAAGTTCTTGTCAAAACTATATGCATTGAATGCCAGTGGCAATTCACGAAAATTTCATGCCGCAAAAAAGGCCGTCGGCTCCAATTCGCAAAGAATTCATGCCGCGAATATATCATGTTTTACGGTAGTCAAGCTTGAATCATATTTTGAAGATCAAACTCTTCAAGTTAAACTAAATGCAGAACCAGAATTGAACAAACTTGTTTGAAAACTACCTCCGAAAATGACTGGTCAAATGTGATGTGAGAAACATGCTTGGGGGAAAAAAAGAGATACAAATTTGCTTTCGTATTTAGAAGATGATTTGATTAGCATAAAGCATGTTTCTACACACGTTCATGAACAGAGTCCTTCAAAAGTGTGAAACCCCTCTGTATTTCCCTTTCAAGTCTACATTACTCAAGCACACTGAGGTGGAGTATCATCTGATTAAGGCCTGGGCATGAAACTACCAGAAGAGATGCAAGTAAAATTCTCTCTTTTGTGTCATAATCATATGCCAGTTATCTACAGAACCTATCCCAGTTACAAATCGACCTAAAAATGCCTACACGCCATCAAGATCCTTTTATTCCTAATTGCAGCATCTCCTGATCAGAAGGAAAATACACAATAAATTTGGATGGGAATGCCCTCCGGCACTCCTTCACTCTTGTAGATCGATACTCCATCTGTTCTAGGGAAAGATTGATAAGACAAATTTTCAACTGAGGACATATCTCTTCCACAATGCATGTTAGGCTTTGTAAACCAAATAACTTCAGATAAATACAATGTATACATACATATAGGTATCTCTTCATCTATTTAGCAATATATTTACTTATCTATCTACAATTGTAGCTATATGTGCAAAAATAAATATAATACAAAGACAAACACACACATATTTATCTATACATTTATTTATTCATAACTAGATGTATTCATACATTAATTTATTAAATGATTAAACTAGATATGCACTTTGTAAAAGATTTGTGAAAAATTAATAGGAAGACAGAAATGTTGAAATGGAAATAATTCATGGAATATACTCAACAGACACTCACACACATACACACACACACACACACACACACACACACACACATAATATCTATGATACAAGCAGAGTTTCATTCTAAGAGGGCAGAAAAAGAAAAATCTGCTGCTTAAATAATCCTAACGATGGTCTCCACTGGGCTTCATCATAAGAGAGTTCACCTCTCAGCACTTTTGCTAGGTTCAAAGCAATCCATTTTCCTCCCAGATCCATGGCTGTAATAGCAATCTGTCTTGTTGCAAACATTGTTCTACCAGCGCTCTCCTTCCAATGAGCCCTACCTTGCCCCCCCCCCCCCAAAAAAAAAATGCCTCTAGGCAAAATAACCAAGCGCCCTCTATTATTCATACCCCATCCCAATTGGGCGAGACTCAAGGGTGGCTAAATGCATGTACAGAACAGTGCCAAGTTAAGAGAGATATACTAGGCAGTAATACAAAATTATACCATGTTCCATTTTAAATATTTTGTATTTCACAATATACTAGAAATACCAATCTAAAATTTAGCAAGATGAATTTTAAGGCCGTTTTACCCAATA
This sequence comes from Diadema antillarum, assembly GCF_040938485.1. NCBI lineage: Eukaryota > Metazoa > Echinodermata > Echinoidea > Diadematoida > Diadematidae > Diadema > Diadema antillarum. Next base: position 216,043 of record NW_027271940.1, on the reverse strand, counting down.
AAGCATGCAAAATGGTGTGTAAGTGGATTAATTATGAAATTGGTAAGCTTGACTCGTTCCTTAAGTATATAAAGAGACAGTCTTCTTTCTGATTCTGATTCACTTCTCCATTTTTCTTGATATATAGTAGCAAAAACTGATACTTGTGGTATTATATCCTAGGTAAGAATTGATTATCTATTTGAAATACCTGCCTTTGAATGGTCTTGTATTTGCATCATCTATACGAGAGAGTTGATGATGTCAGCCAATGAAAGGTTATTAATATGTCTGGGTTAACACCATTTTTTTTTTTACCTTCCACTTCCCCTCTCCCCCTCCATGAATTGCCATTTTCTTTAGCAGGAACTGTTTTCCTGAAAATAAATCAGTGTATGAAATATCTATGGACATCTGTGCACATTGGAACTAGATTGTATTTTACTTCAAAAAGTGTATCTCCTACCATGTCATCATTGTTATAATCCTAGTCTTGCCTACATTATGTTCTCTAACAACTTCTCCTCTCTATATTCTGTTAATGAATATACCATCTCTCACTGAACCTGTGTCATCAACATCTTGCCGTCTCAATCTTATCCCCCTTGAGGCATGGAAAAGTGTATTCCTTTTATGCATGACATATTTTCTTGTCAGTAAGAATTCACCCCCCAAAAAAGGAAGAAAAGATGAACAATTAATCTTCCTTTCTTGCCCAAATCCATCTTACTGCATTAAGATGCAAATGAGACCCAGCTCTGCCCCCAAGCCCACCACAATATTTATGCCATTATTCATGAAGCCCCTCATCGAGGCTGAACTGAGACTGAACAGCAGAGGGGCGAATGATAGGAGACAACCCCTGGAGAAACGGGGAAAAGAGCCCCCTGCCCCCCCCCCCCCCCCCCCCACTTAGACACAATGGAATGTGGAACATTCAGCTTTAAAGCCACAGTAAACTTTTAGAAAACTATTCAGAAAAAAAAAATCACTATAGATATGAAACACTTTCATGTTCACATGCAAAAATAAAGAGTCATACTATATTCTTGAAAGCACTACAATTTCTCTCAAATCTATAGTTTAGTGTCAAAAATGTATACTAGGGCGTAGAGTTAATATTATAGATAAGAGTCAACATCAATGTGACTAGTCAATATGTTTTCCTGCTCTCCATATTATCATCGTTATGCAAGGAAAATTCTTGATGAAGTGGCCAGCGATTTATTCCACTTCCTTCTGTCAGTGATACATGTTCATGTTAGTCGTCGAATGCAGCACTAGCTGCCAAGTTGTTGCCAAAAGTGGCAAGTTCACTCAAGCATCATTTAATCCTTGCTAGCCATTAAACTGCAAGGGGCATAAACAAAATTTGCACAATATATCTCAAGATTCCCTTCACATCAATGAAATCAGACCCTCCCAAAAAAGAAACCAATAACAACAACAACAACAACAACAACACACACACACACACACACACACACAAAATGTGAAACATAGCATGCACCCCTAAAAACATTTGAAATCACTCTTTCTCGAACAGCTAGGAATGTTTTCTAGTGGAATAGGTTACTGTTGAAGGCATTGGTGTGTGGTAGTGTGTGTGTGTGTGTGTGTAGGGCAGGAAGGAGGAGAATGTATTTTATCCCACCTGCCCTCAACCCCCCCCCCAAAAAAAAAAAAAACCTCTTGAGATTTCCCCATGCTGCAAAGCAACCATTCAGTGTCCTTCCTTCATTATTCATGTATCACGTTGGTATCATGGGGAACCACGCTCCCCGCCACATGTGGGACTATGGCACTCTACTTGAGATCTAAAGGAAGATTTACACGGAATTTCCTACTGTGCATTGCTGGTGGCAAGCATGGCAGATGCATATATGCCCGAGGCAAAAAGAAAACAAAGACATCCCTAAACATTAATGATAATAAATAAATAAATGAGGAGCCCCACAGTTGTTGTTGTTGTCCTTTATCTTCACCTACATCAGCCTATCTGCCATTGCTAATGCATTGACATGAGTACATTAACCATAAGTTAGTATACTCTGTCAAAGATCTTATGGTCACTTTTATCTTTCTTGAAAAGGTACAGGAAGGGAGGATTGTTTTTTCTCTTCACTAAAGCCTTCTGTAGATTTATGTCAGGATGGGAAAAGGACAGAAAGACACAAAATTTGGGAGTTTTCTGCTGTCCTTCATCCAAACTCACAAGTATGTTGTCAAGTCAGGGTAGCCGACCTCTGCAGATCATAAAGACATACAGATGTACAGTAAAAACATATCTTAAAGGGCTAGTACAGTTTTGGTTGAGACCTAACTTCAGGTTTTTAACATCTTTTGGTGAGATAATGAGAAACATCTTATGAAATATGAAAGAGCATATAGTTCCAAGAGGAATTCAACCTTTATTTGATAAAAATTGGTTATGAAATGACTGAGATACCCAAAACAGAGCAATACTAATAGATTGTGGGACCCACATTTCATTACGATCGCTTTGTTTTACTTTGTTTTTGGATGTCTCAGCCATTCCAAAACTGATTTTCATCAAATAAACTTTGAATTCCTCTTAGAATGGCATGCTCTGTACCATTTCATAGGTGGTTTCTTGGTATCTCGCAAAAAGTTCAAAGCCAAATCCTCAGCTCCACCAATAGTGTACCATCCCTTTAAGGCAAAAGTGATATTTTGGGTAAAGTCAAGGAAAACTAAAGGCCTACCTTTCTATCTTTTTAAAACATTTTTAGCAAAATATATTTTCCAATTGATGATGAAACAAGAAACCAACCTAGTAGGCAGCTCTTGAAAATGGTTTTGGATCCTCCCTGTCTGGAAGAGTCCATCTTGGTTCCTTATGAGTATTTCTTCTTCTTCTTTTATTTTTGAGAAGCTTTAACAGTCTAAATTTTTCCCTCCTCCCACCCCACCCCCTAAGAAATGAACTTTCCACGGGTCACAGCATGACATTATGAGATGCATAACATTTCTAAGGTCTCCATCAATTCATGTACCTTTGGGAGAGGAAAACGCCACTGCTTTCGGAAATTGTGGCATCCGGTTCGCAGCTATACCCAGTCAGCTCTTACTCAGAAATCACCCCTTTCCACCCTCTTCCCCACCCCACCCCCATCCCCAGATCATACTTGGCCCATTTCTATGGGCTACTGAAGAGCCATATCAAAAGTTTTGCTCACATGAAAGGGATTTTTTTGGGGGGGGGGATGGGGGTGGGGCAAAGAGAGATGATTGCATTCCACCTAGGGGTGTGTCTGCGGCCCAAGGATAGCTGTGGAGCTCCACTTCACAAAGCTGGTCTCAAGTTGCTGACGGGAAGAGTCTGTGCCAAGGGGTTGATCCTGAGGAGGAAGAGACACCCAACCACCCAGACGGAGGACATGATATCAGATTTTAAGAGGCCCATTAGGCTTGGGGGCACGCAGGGATAAGTCTGAGATTAGATGACCACTCATCCTCTCATCCAAACACAACTGGAAGTATGAAAAAAAATGATGAGCATGTAGAAAAAAAATCATAAAGAACACTCATCTTTAGGAGCCTTCTCTTAAAAATGGGACAGACAAAATCAAAATAAAAGAAGCAGAATTGTAGATTTCGTTAAACAGTGCCTTTAAACCTTAATGACTATCACTCTGACCCATATTCGAGGGGAGGGGGGAGAAGAAAGGTTGAGTCATATCTACTCTTTTAGATGCAGTTCCACAAGAAATTGAATCATGGTGATTATAAGGGGGTGACATGCTCTAGGGTACCCAGACCATGTGGTATCCAGTTAAGCATACTGTGTATAAACATGGACGGAACGATGTCTATTCTGATGAGTCAAATACACAAAGTGCATTCTTGATGCTGGCTGACTCGTCTTTGTGTGTCAACCCGTTGAGGATGGACTGATTTTGCTACAAAACGTATTTCCCATAGACACCTGCCCAAGTATACTCTGGACTCGTCCTCAACGGGTTAAGGTTCATCACTGTCACAGTGTCACTTTCATCTCTTATCAATTGACATGTATAATACATTTACTGAGACAATTTACTGCTTTCAATGTCTTACAATTTCATGTGAAAAAGAATAAGCTATTTCAAACACTTCCTTTCAACCCCCAAGCCTTGTCTGTCTGTCTGTGTCTGTCTGTCTCTCTGTTTGTCTCTGTCTCTATTTCTCTCTCTTCTACACTTATAAATAATCAAAAAACAAGTAGGCTTTGATAACATGATAATCTGTTTGTTCACAATAAAGAAGGCTGTTTGTGCATGTGTTGCAGACTTTTCATTTTCTTCTGCTCTGAGCTTGTTGTGAATATTGTACACACCATGTACACATAAAGTGTTTTATTCTTGAGAATTTTGTGAGTGGACTAATGAAAATTTATAACACATGAAGCTATGTCTACCATCACACAAATGCAACGGATTCAAAATTGCCTAACAGTGGGAAAATGCCACATTTGCTTTTTAAGAAAGGGCTTACACCTATATCTTATTCCATCACTGTGTTTTTATAGTGAATTTGATTACTTGTGACAGCTTCTTGACTTAAGTCCTGATTAAAAAAAAACAAACCTAGTAAACTTGTGGAACATTATGGCACATAAGGTACAGTATGCTGAAGAGAGAATGATTGGATCTGTGTGATAGCTCTATCAAGGCAAACTCACTCTCACAATGTCACAAATCCTGGGCAGTCAATTACTACAGTAGGTATAGGCATTGATCTACACAAGATATGAATACACTGTGTTCACGTGGTAGCTGTCTCTCCGTTACGCTTCCAAGGTAGGTTTTCGGAAATAAAGTGGGACAAATTGTAGACATCACCAGAAAGTTAAGTGTGTATAGAGCTCAATGATACCAAATTATATGAATTTTGCAATGCAACTTTATCATGCTTTTGCAGAAAATGACCACACATTTATTTCAATGCTAAGATTTACAAAATACACAGTAAAAAACCTCATCATATTAAGAATATGTACGAACATTTGTATCTCTTGCTCAGTCACATTATTCCCTGATATTTCTTGCTTTACTTTCTCTGGTATCTGAGAATTCCAAAAAATCTGTATCAAACTCTGCCCATATGCAAGTGTGTAATGAATGCTAGCACTGCCTTCACTGGTGAGCTACAGCTGTATTTGGTGGGCATAACTTGTGAAGCAAATATCGACAGAGGTATAGATTCCCCCTTCGTGTTCCGTCATCACTGTTTCTTCGCACACACCACTCTCATCATACATCAGGGAACAATCTTCCATAGGGAGCATCAAAAGAGAGAGCTGTAGCCAGTGTTTGTTTCTAGGCAACGAGGCATACACTGCATCCGAGTTTCTGGGTCAATGTAGCCCCCGACACTGTTTTGATTCAATTTCTAGTAATGAAAGAGATAGAAAGACGGAGTGGGGGGGGGGGGAGGGGAGATACCGGTAGACAGAGCTGATGCGCTCCCATTTTTCCTTGAGATGACATTGTGTGATGTATCACGGTTGAGTGCTGTCAGTCAACTGTGTGCCCTAACTGAAGACAATCTCTCCTCACTCCCTAACAGGGCAGGACCAGATGTTTACTCTGTATATGTACTTGTACAAACACAGGTATGCACACAAACACCTCTCATTATTCGTGGTCACACTGGCAAAACATCACCAAGTTTGCTCGTCTGTCCACGCTGGTGGCTAAACTTATCAAAGCTTCAGTTCTCAAAATTTGGGTCACTGGTGCATATGCGCAACATAGAAGAAAGCAAGTGCCATCTGACAGCAAATGATTGCGACGTAACAATTTACACATGTACGTGTACATCCCAATGAGCGTGCACTTCTGAGGCCCCTCCTGCAATCAGGTGGTGGACTGATCCTGTGACAAACTTTGCACAATTTCAGTTCACACCACTTGAAAAAAAAAAAAAATGCCTTTCTGATCCTTATCTGGATGTGTCAGGAAAGTATGTCCATTTGTAGTCTCTGATGTGGCAAAAATAGATAGGAAAACTCTATGCCATTGGTATGAAGTACACAGTATATGATCAGTTCCACAAATTCTTAATCCATTGAAGACTAGTCCCATGTATACTTGGGCAGGTGTCTATGGGAAACATGTGTTCCAGCGAAATCAGTCCATCCTCGAAGAGTTAAGTACAGTTCATCCTAACAACTACCATCATTAACACACACACACACACACAGAATTTTGTCAAGTGGAATGTGAACCAAATGCTTCTGATTTTTCTTGGTGCAAAGCTATTACCATTTTATTGACACAACACTATCTGAAATACTGCTATTCCAATAGTCACTGACAACTGTTTTTCTTTGCAATAAAAAGTTGCATAATAATAATGTTTCGGGGGGGGGGGGGGGGCAGAAGATATTTCAATCCCAAACGGAGAGTTTGTAGAGAAAACATTAAATGCTTTCTTCAGATTTTCTTTCCTTGCAACAGCACAAAACAAATATCCAATTTCAAAAATATTTGGGATTCAGAATACATCTGATATACAGATTAATCCCTCTACCAATATTGACGGGTTCATGAAAATGAAAGAGGAATTTATTTAATAATGAAACACATCACACCTGCCTTCCTACTATAGTTTCAACTGAAAGAAATAACATGCATTCAAGTGGAAGCAAAAGCCATGATCCTTGTCTTACCCCAGGCACATCACCATCAGAATTGACAAGCATCCTTTTGAAAAGCGGCACTTCAAATGCCAATGTTTCAAATTAATTTACGTTTTCTGGATGGATACATGAATGCATGGAGGTTCTGTGTACTTTTCAATCTGCTTTGCCTGGACAAATTCAATCATTGAGGATGCTTGTACCAGGAGGATCTCATTGCTTGAGGCAAAAGATCTCTCATTAATTTGGAACACAGTGCAAAGAGCTACCACAAGTCTGTGTGTTCACAGATTCTGGAGGTGTGAAGTTGATACCACGAAACACACTTTTTATCATAATTTTGTTTGCCACTAGCATCCAATGTCATATCTGGTCATGAGACAGGCCAGAAATCAGGTTAAATGGACTAATAGATGAATGGATTTGTTATATGTTTGCATAACATCCTCAAAGGACAGTGTGAATAACAGTAGCATGCATACCAGAGGAGAGAGAATAGACTTAACTTGATTTTTTGCATGAATGCAGTTTAGCCCGTGCTGTGCTTTGTTCATCAACTGGCATGTTTGCTGTAGCACTCTCTTTACTAATCAGCACAGATGTCTACTGTATAAGCCATAAATTTAGCGAGTCCAATTTTCCATAAATTGGGACTTCTCGACAATTTCACAAGTGGTTAAATTCACAATTGTGGAGTAAAGTAATGAATGGGAAAATTTAAGTATACATGTCGCATTTATTTTATTGGTGTGTTGTTTAATTTGCAAAATTCACAAAAATAGAAACTCTGCAAAACATGTGTATGGCATATACAGTACATTTATGATTTAAATTCTACTATAAATTCATTTGCAGAATCTAAATTGATAAAATGAACCACTTCTACTGCCTAAGCATTCAAACATTCATCCGCATCACTTCCTACACATAACTCTTAATAAGAATAAATATCTTAACATTTTTCCCCAAGTCACTGAGAACCATACTCCAAAAAGATTTTGCTGCAAAAATGGTGAAAAGAATGCCAATGCAACCTCTAATGATTCCTCAAACAGAGCAACTGAAGGAAGATGGCTGTTCCTTTGTTCCTGGTGTTGTTGTTGCTGTTGTTGCTGTTGTTTATTCCGATGAACAAAGATCGAGTAACTTTCACAGACAAGAGGCACATCATTCTTGAGCTACTCTTCCCTCTCTTACCCGAAGCTCATCCTCAACGACACAGTGATATAAAAAAAACACCCAACCTGATCGCTCCCGTCTGCTTCTCCTGAAATTACCATCATCCCTGAAGCACCGTCTAATCCCACTCCATGACTCACCTTGATAAAGCCCCCTCGAGAAAAAACAGGCCAGGACAGCCCGAGAATGGAAGAAAAAAATAAATAAAAATGAAGGCACACGTAGATACGATTAGCCGGGGAGCCGTCCGCCACTTTTGTTAGGGTAATGTAAGAAGAGCTGATCACCGTTGTCACGGCAATGGACAACTAATGTTCCTCGCTCCATAAACATACTTACATCCCTGATGAAAGACTTTACCAGAGATGAATTAAAAAGGAAAAGTCCGCCCGTTGGCAGGATGCAGGCCGGGTTATCATCATCTCGACAAAGCTGGAGGTTGGGATGATCATAGACAGGGCAAGAAAGCTGGAATCATGGAACCAGATCACTCTTAGTCACAGCACCATGAATTAAACTGTCATCCATTCTAATTCACAACATTACCTCCACTTATTTTGGCACACAACTAAACCATCACTCAATCTATTTCAGAGTACAATCATTGCCCCACCAAGGATGGTGTTTCTTAACCCACTGACGACTAGCTGATATTGCTATAATACACATTCCCCATAAACACCCGCCTGAGTATACTCCGGACTAGTCTTCAGAGGGTTAAAGATGCATTCATCCATCTTCACGCCACCTTCAATATTTGACTCATACTTTCCACAAAAAAATTGTTCCTTGATCATTCCGAAATTTGAGGGGCGGGGGCTCCAGTTTTTGCTGAGAGTAGAACTATTTTATCTTCTGGCTCTCTTTACAATTGACCGCCACTTAGGTATGATGTGTCTGATGCAAGCATTCATCTGTCTCCAATCTTGCACCTAACCGAGTGATCAGAAAGAGGATGTTCACATGTGTCAGGTTTCATTCAATCCAGTCAACCATGAAAAATGACTCTGGCGATAGATACATCTCCCAAGAAAATGACTTGCAATAGCAGCTTTCTTAGGAGGAAGAACATGCCGGCTCACCTCCCCCCCCCCCCCCCCCCTCCACACTGTTCTCATTTAATAACCCCCCCCCCCCACCACTACATCTTTCACCTTCCCTTATTCCCTAAGTTAACATGGATAACACCAATTAACACACAGTATAACAAACCCAATTTCACACTTGACTTGTGTCCATCTGTTCCAATGGCTGCTTCTTATTATTTTTTTTCACTACAAACCTACATGGATATACAATATGCATATACCATGTATGCATAGATGCATTCTCAAAATCCCTCTCCCTTTCTCTAGCTTACTTATCACACACACACACACACACCAGTGGCGGATCCAGAGGGGGGTGCCAACCGGCGCACGCCCCCCGTTTATTTCTGTTAAAAACAAAAGAAATAAAAAGAAAAAAAATGAAATGAAACCCGGAAGTGGCACAAAAAATATTAGTTGCACCCCCCCCCCCTTACAGAATTCCTGGATCCGCCCCTGCACATGTACACACATATGTACACACACAAAACCTTGTAAGAAAGGCATTATTAGTTGCTTTGATTTAAAGTCACACACAAGTTCCCTTCTTTTAAATGCAAATTTTTCTTCTGTGCATGATCCATATGAATAATGCTAATACTGCATTACCACTATGAGTCAATGTATGCAAGTCTAAGGAAACCTTACCAGCATGTGTGATCCATCATCACAAAAAACTGATGAAGTTGCAACAATCAAAACTCAGATGAAGTGATTTGACTGAAAAATCATGTTAACAAAAAAGGTGTCATAAAATTGTATAAATTTTTTATGTTAACAACCTACTGTCCAATGTCAAAGCCTGTGAATGTTTGGAATTTAAATTTAAAAAATGGGGATTTTATGAAGCATTGACATGTTTATTAAGAATATGTACTTATGGATCAGATTCATCAACTATACAAGAGTAGTCCTTACTTTGATTGTGGGATTAATAATCATCTTGTGAAATGCAGCTTATTTTATATACGCTATCATTATAACAGCGTAAAAAGGTCTCAGATATCATTTCAACATCACAATCCTACAGCTGCACTTATTGTGACCAGCTCAATATTGTAGCTAAAATATTGATCCTGTAGACCAACAACATTATATTGACGATGACATAATCCCATTAAATGTCATATTTGGACCATTACTTTAAGGTAACGAATATGATCATTTGTCGTTTGATTTTGTTTTGTTTTGTTTTGTCTGTTCTGATGGAAGCCTCCTATACTGCCAGATGCACACACTACTGCTATGTTTTATAAGCATATCGAGGTCAAAGGTCATGTCCCCCTTTGCAACATTTTCCTCAAGTGTGGACAAATGCAGAGGACATAAATGTCACACACTGACAAACCATGCAGCAGTGGAGCTAATGATATACAATTCTATTACCTATGTGTTGCCATTTTGAGGATCTGGACAACATCTGGCGGACGTTACACACAGCAGGCATTTCCACTTGTGTCTATAAACCAACCACTTTCCTTCATATTTAATACGTTCAGCATTGAGATAATGTGTCCCCAGATAGTTTTCTAAAGAGAATATGAAGGAAGTGAATTTATTCTCACCTGATTTCCTTCAAATGAATATCGGATATTCAGAACAGGCAAACAATAGCCATGTTCACACTGACATAATCATTATCACTGATAGTGGCTACTTGTCTGTAAGAGGCAAAATTGTTTTTAAACCTTAACCTTATTCACATGAAGTATAATTATAAACCCTAAGATGTCTCATGGTTCTAATCATCGGCTAAACTTCAAGGTTGCTAACTTTCAGGAAGCATGAACTTCCCTTCTTGTTCGCATCCGGGTCAACCTCCAGCTACACTATTTTGTATGGGCATAAGGTCATCTAGCAAAGTCTCTGCACTTCCAGTGTAATCATCAAGTGGGATTCACTCGTAAGTTGTAACTTAAAGTTTAGGTGCGCGTGTGAACCTGCGTCATGAATTCACGAGTTGAGCTAAAAAAATCATAGACAGTTAAGTTTTTGACCTCAATTCAAAGTTTAGGAACAGTGTGTGAACCTAACTATCAATGTGAAGTTAAGCCAGGTCAATGTGAACTTAACTACTGATGGAAGTCTTTGGAGGACAGAAACTGCCCCCAGGTATGACTGGCTCCCCTCTGTACGTTTCTCGTCAGAGAAATTAACGACTGTTTCTGATGAAAACAACTTTGACAGTTAATGTTGCCACTGATTTACTGATTTTGAAAGAGCTGACCACATTCCATAAACATCATTCTCCCCTCCCACAATTTAACTCTTGATGTTCCACAAAGTGTTTTACTGACACATAGGAATTCCACACTGATATTGCTAACTTCTGTCCCTCCTCTGTCTCACTTAAAAATTTCAAAGATTACTTCCGGTTCGGCTTTACGCTGTTTTCTGATTTGGGGGTCTTGAAAGATTTATCTCTGATGACGCACATCTCAGCATACGTAATACATGATGGATGGGCAATTTCCATCATACACAGAACCAAGCATTTATAGCACATGATATAAATGCTTCAAATGCTTTGTGTGGAATGAAAATCTTCATGATCAGACCAATAAACACAAATCCATATTTCTGCATTGCTTCACATGTTTTGCAAAATGGATACTGATGGAGAATTTTAGCACCCAAATTGGGCATCATTCAAGATGATGGCGTCTGCTCAGTTTAGATTGACATTCAACAAACAAATACATTTACTGAAGAGATAGGAGGGAATAGAATGGCAATTCTAACAACAGTTGGGGATACTGCATCAACTTGGGGTACAACACTGTCAGGGGTACCGCAGGGCTCAATCCTCGGACCCCTACTGTTCACCATAATGGTAAATGATTTACCCAGTGTCACTTTCAAGAGCAAGGTCATAATGTATGCAGACGATACTGCTTTAATATACAGTGCTAAGAATGTAGATGAACTTGAATTTCATCTAAATAAGGATTTAGATTAGATTTTGTTAACAAGTGGGTACAAGAAAATGGCCTCACACTTAACCCTAGTAAGACACAATTTATGATTTTTGGAAGCCTCAAAAACTAGCTGCTACCCCAAATCTTGTCAACATAGAGCTGGAGAGCCACACACTCTCGCAAGTTAAGTCTCACAAATATCTTGGGGTACACTTAGACCCAGTTCTTAACTGGAAGGAACATGTATATCATACAAGTAAGAAAATAAGTTCCAGATTAAGTTTGATGAGTCGTTTGAAAAAATCCCTACCTCTAAATTCACTAAAACTTCTTGCAAACTCTTTAGTTCTTTCGTTGTTTGACTACTGCAGCATCGCCTGGTCAAAATGTCCCTCTACTACGAAAGATATTATTGTGAGACAACACAAACGAATGGCCAGAATAGTATTAGGGGTAGACACACGTACATCTACTGACTACGTACTAAGTCATCTATTAAACTGGACCACGATTGAGGATGGGTGGAAGCTTCAAAGGTGCAAACTGGTTTATAGGGCTCCAGAGTACCTGTCACTCTTGTTTCAGAAAGTTTGTGATACGCACAACTACCCGACTAGATCAGCAGTCTCTGATGGGCTAATAGTAACTAGAGCTCGAACTAATGCTGGGAAACAGTCTTTTTCATACACCGGAGCACTCGAATGGAACAGTCCACCAATAAACTTAAGGCATGCCCCATCTAAACATTCGTTCTCAGCCCAATTTTGGAGGGCACTCCACTGTGCCCAAGTATAGTTCTGTTTTTTTCTCCTGTTTCTTTTTTTTTTTTTGAGGTAGGAGAAATTCAAGAATATGAGGATGTAATGTGTTACATAATATTTGTTAAATTTTGAGTTTAATATATATTAGTGTACAGTATGTTAAGATATATACAGATTTGATACTGCAAACTTGATATTGATGTTGGTATTGTATAATTATCATGTGTTTATTTGTATGTATGTGTTCATGCAGGGCCTCCAAGAACAACAGTGTTTAACCCACTGCTGGAGCCACCCAGTGAAAATAAAACATATAAATAAATAAATAAATGAAAAAAATAAATAAAATCAGTAGGGTGGAATTTTGACACAAGACCTACCTCAAATTCAGAAACTTGTCCACTACATGAAAAATGTTCCAATTATCATGAGCATTGATTTATACTAGTCTGATTTCACAAAAGGTGATTTGCTGCAATGAGCACTTTAAAACTAAATATATAAAAAGGGTTTTTCTATTTCATGACAACTAAAATGCTGGTTACACTGTTTTTCTTCAGTTAGATGAACATATTGACTCTAAAATTCCAAACTCCAGGAGATAAAAGTAAAGCATGCAGGTTTCAGTGGCATGTACTTGAAATGACACATTTACAGTCATGCAAGGCAGTATATTTCAACGCAACTGTGACAAGTTACAAACAACTGTTTATATTCAGTGGCAATTTAGGTATGAAGGCTATTCCCATTTCAACGCATTTTAAATACCACAGCGAGTGTAAAATGTCATATCTGGTATCCGACGTGTCTGTCTGTGGATCTCCACGTCTGAGAAACGAAAGCAAAAATGCTGCGAGTGACGAAATCCCATATGATGCGAAGGCGAAGGACACAATTGATTGGAGCGAGTGTGAGGAGAAAAGGGAAGTCTAGAAGATCACCCCGCTGCTGTACTGGTACTTACTCATCAGAATCACGCTCTCTAAATATTGTCTTGCAGTTAGTTGGAACCTCAATCTATTCATGGCCCTGGCACCAGACAAGTTTTCATTTCTCATAAAAAGGCACTTAGGGAGACTTCCATCGCCTAGTCTCCTCGGTCAGACTCCTGCCCAGTTGTAAATCACACCTTGAAGATTGCACAGAATCACTTAGGGAAGACTTTCATGGGCTAGTCTCCTCATCCAGACTCCCTACATCTGAAACAAGCACCGAGAGGATCAAGGCATCGCTACCACAACAAATGCGGAAGACATACTGACAACCTCATAGACGAGTTCGTTTGTGACAAAGTGAGCATCAATGAAAAGTACATTAAGTAGGTGCAGTACGTCTGATATTTGGTACGATGTCCAAGGCAGTATCATGTGCCTAGGTAGTAAGCTACAGTGGCACACCAGGTAGAGTGTGAGACCTAGACTATGGCTTTTCTTCCATCTCTCCATCTCTTTCTCTCTCTTCCTCTCGCTCCCTCTCTTCCTCATCCTCTCTTCTTCCCCTTCTTTCCACAAAGCCACCATTCTCTTTCACATCTCTCTCTCCGATAAATATTAAAATCCATTTTTCAATTTATACATTTCCATCATCTGATGCATCTCCGGTCTCTTTGGATCTCTGTACATTCATCAAAAATCTTCTTTCCTTTTCTTCTTCCTTTCTACCCTCCCCCCACCCCCTTTACCCTCTCTCTCTCTCTATCTCACTCTGTGTTTTTCTCTTTCTTTCCTCCAAGCGGCACCCAATATTTATCTGCAAGTCTCGCAACTTCCTTGGCAATCTGATCCATCTTTAATGTATCGAATCAATGAAGGCACTGCGGAGCGGCTCCACCGTTATTGCCATAATTTGTCGCCATGAGCTATTTCGTGCCCTAAGTAGTGTAATCTGTGCTTTATGTGACATTTGTAAGCAATAATGCAACAGCGTGATTGGAGAGCTTTTAAAATCTCTGCCGGGAAAAAATAACACCCACACAATACACACACACACACACACACACACACACACACACACACACACACAAAACCTCTGCAAGTTCATTCAGATATTAGTTTCTGGACAGGAAAATCCAGTGGGACCATGAGAGGTCGAATTGATTTTTCCAAATTCAGAGGGTTTACTTTCAGCACAATCTGTCTCATCCACTTCACCCTTGTGTGTGCCGAAACACTTAGCCACAAATTGCGAGAAGTCATCTCATTGCCATCATTCTGTTAGCACCCCCCTCCTTCTCTCCCCTCTCCAAGTAAATAAATAAATAAATAAATGAATATTGAAAGAAAGAAAGAAAGAAAGAAATACGTTATTTACACACAAACATAACTTTAAAAAGATATAAATACATACATAAATAAATGAATATATGGCTGTGATGTCAATCCACAGATAAAGCTTACTTGTGTGTAGCAATGTGGAAGGCAGAAAAGATTATGAGAGATGATGTGGGATAATAAGGCACTATGTAATCCTTTTTCACCACAAGTGACTCTACATTCACACCTGGTTGTAATTGTAGAACAATTACATAAATAATTAAAAGTATCACGGAATGTGATTAATAGCCCACCTAAACCTGAGGGAGTTACCTCATTCAACAATATTTTTGCATGTTCTGTATTGAAAAATATAATGTTACCATGGCAATGCATTGTTCAACATTGATAAAAGGTGTGTCTTGCTCATTTAAAAATTAGTCACATGTGCCAAATCTCAATTCAGGGACTGAGCAAAATCCATTCATACTTTGTATAATTTTCATTTAAAAATGCTGTTACCATAGCAACACATTGTTTGACATTGACGAAAGAAGAAGTTTGCACAATATATTCAGGACAATATTTTGTTCCATATTGATATCTACTATCATTCTTTTAACCCGTTGAGGACGAGTATACTTGGGCAGGTGTCTTTGGGAAATGCGTGTAGTAGCAAAATCAGTCTGTCCTCAACGGGTTAAAAGATTATTTGTTGGTCGATAAGAAAACAAGAAGAAAAAGAGAGAATTAGAGCTTTTCCTATTACCGTAAAGTTCCGTGTATAAGACGCACCCGTGTATAAGACGCACCCCTACTTTCGGACCTAAAATTAAGAAAAAAAAAAAGAAAGAAAATTTCCACGCAAATATTGCGTGTGTCATACATATTTTTTCAGCTCAAAATTTCCCTAGAATGCAGCATGTATTTGCTCTATTTTTCTTTTCCTTTTATACTTTCTTTTAACGGTATTCATCGGACATCGGCAAAATATGGAAGACGCAAAATGCGAGACTTGTCTCGGTACTCACTTGCTATTGTTTCACCTTTCAATCATGGTACATGTGTCATGCACATCGTACTCATGAGTGTACAGTACGATCTTTGCTGTCATACATGGCAGAGGGTGTCTCGCGTATTGACGCATGTCAGACTGGAAGGTTCATTACGAAAAATAAGAAAAACATCAACAAGTGTAGCAGAGGGATCATACGGCGAGACGTACGGTGCGTATCACTGTTGTTTCGCCCGGAGGGATTACCAGTAACATGTGTGTCTCTTGTACCATGCTTGTATGCACAGTGCTAGCCTTTTGCAAAAGGCAGCTCGCTATAATTTCAGCACACGCACACAGAGAGCAATGGACTTGCACACACAGCGCGCAACGGGCAAGCGCGTTATGATCCGATCGCTGTGTGCACGCGAGTCCTTTGCAAAAGCCTCTCTAGCTCTGCAGCAGCTGCTGCCTTTGCCAAAGGCTTGCTAGCTAGCTAGCTAGCTAGCTACAGTGTAGCTATGATATCCTAGCTGGCCTCGTGAAATGAGCAAACGAACGACACGGATATGCATGCATGCTTCACACATCGTTCATATTTACGGTGACATAGTGTCGATCCTACTCCGTATTTTACAGCTTTTGTCTATGGCCATATTGATACTAGTACATTGATAAGTTTTACGGTATTGGTAATTTAGTAATGATACCTGTACATCGCGTATTCCAGCTACTAGGTTGGCTGTTGGTAGCTTGGTAGACTGACATCGGTAGCATACAGCAGTGCTGTTACAGCTGTTGTCTATGGCCAGATTGATACATCGTTACTGCACAAGGCCGATCGTAAGTTTATCTCGTATTTGCAGCTTTTGTGTGTGTCCCGATTGAAAGATCGCTCATTTATCCGTAAGTTTTAGTGATTGCTTACCTTCCAAACGTCGATAGGCATACATGGCCCCAAGTTGGCCTTATGAAATTGGGTGTACATGACGGATTTTTTTCCGTGATTCGACTGTACCCGTGTATACGACGCACCCCTGATTTTCAATGTTTTCTGACGAAAAAATAGTGCGTCTTGTACACGGAACTTTACGGTATATTGAAACTGAAACTCCTGTTTGCAGTTACTGGTATCAGTATTTTAAGTGTGACTTGCATAGCATACTGCATTGCCCTTTGGTGAGGAAATAAGTTTAAAGGGATCGTATAGTCTTGGTTGAGACCTAATTTCAGGTTTCTGACATTATTTGGAGAGTTAATGAGAAACCTCTTATGAAATATGAAAGAGCATGTGATTCCATGAGGAATTCAACATTTATTTGATGAAAAGGGATTGTGAAATGGCAGAGATATCAAAAACAGAGCGATTCTAATACAGTGTGGGACCCACCTTTTATTACGATCGCTTTGTTTTACTTTGTTTTGGATGTTTCAGTCATTCCAAACCCGAATTTCATCAAATAAACTTTGAATTCCTCTTAAAATGGTATGCCCTGTACTATTTCATAATTGTTTTCTCGGTATCTCGCAAAAAGTTAAAAGCACAATTCTCATCTCCACCAATACTGTACCATCCCTTTAACTACTCTGCTCTACCCCTAGTGGAAGAAAAAGTGGCCTATGATGCAAGGTTTTTTCGTATGAAAGAGAAATTTAGACACCAATCCATGCAAATGATTACATTAAATGCTACAGCTCTGTTGAAAATTATGAAGGTTTATTGTGCTATCAGGAATCAACAAATGATGCATTCAAAACAATTTTACCCATAGCAAAATCATCACACTTAAAGTCACTGCAAAAAGAAAATTTAATCTTTAGGATGTAAAGTGAGAGTCCTACAAGGCGATGTCATCACACTAGCAGTCAAGAGGTCTTAAAAAAGAGCTCAAAATGTTATTAGATGTATTTCAACAAAAAGGTTGCATATCTTAAGATGCCTTCACTATTTTAATCATTAACCAAGTTTATAGGTATCACAGTACCACAGAATTGACTACTTGACCTCTGATGAAGCACAACGCTGCACAATTTTGTATGTCCCCAAGGTAATCAAAGAGGCAAGGTTATTGATTATTTGCTTTACAGTCAGATGCTCTTTCTAGTTACTGTATGCTATTAGAAAGCAGCTATGGTTTTGGTTTGGTCGTTTTTGCTACTTTTCACAAGTTAATCAATCTTGATAAAAATAATAATGTGCCAAAATATAATCTCGCTGTACGTGGATGGAGTTGCATGCATGCAATCAATACACGCCAGCAGTTTGTAGCAACACTTGAATATTTTGTGTACTCAAAAAGGCTACATGTCTTCTTCGCATTCCACTGGGATATGATTTCACTTGTGTTGATTCTGATCATGCTGAAATCAAGTTACAGTAGCTGAAACAAGCACAGTGCCGTAATGGAATAAGGACAATATAACTTCGTATAATAGTAATACAAGTTTAAAACTGCACCTTTGCAATGAAGACAGACGACTAACCCATGTGCAGTAAACTGCTGTTGCATGTGTTCATCGTCTTAGTGTAACAAACAACTTTTTTTTTTTAACATGATCATGAAATAATTCAGGAATATTGTAACAGCGGCAATGCAGAGCCCCTTTTTTTATGGGAGTTCAAAATGGGATATACATTACACTGTACAAACTTCCTTCCTGAAGTGGGATAATACATTTTTCGCTACATTGCTGTTCTTCCATCATAATCTTAACCATGCATGAAATTGATACAAAATATCATGTTATGCAAGTGCAACCCCCACACCCCTTTTTGTCTCAAGGGGCCGACCAATGTTGTACAGAGGCGGATACATTTTGGTCTGGTCTGTTAGCTTCTCTCTGTACTGGTCGGGGGTTAGCTTATCACATAGACACCAATCATCAACAAATTTTCAAAAGTTAGAAAGAGGCTAAATATTTCTTCACAACAACAGTGAATATAAAATGCGGGAGAAGGGATAAAATTTACATGGATAATGTCAATGCTGCTCACAGCATATTTATTCACCGACCTGCCTTCTCGTAGGTCTGAAATAGATACGTATTCACAAACAAATTCCTTTTCTTATTTCACAATGGAACACATCACTCATCACTTAACTCTTCTACACCTTTGGAGACCGTTTCATATTCTACCATCTTAACCTATGGGAAAGGGAGGGATTTGGTTAGTAGGGAAAATGATGTTAATGGGTGTGGCCACTTATCTCGACGTCGGCATGGCTGGCGGATGGGGTCCTTGTCTGCATATTGAGCTCGTCCACGGGGCCGGGGCGTCTGTTAACCGGTCTGCTTTCACTGCTTCCTTAAACGATTCGTCACCATTGCCGTCCACGTTGTGGCAACCTGACAGGACGTTTCAACATCTCTGATGACACGTACCAGTCGACTATTTGGAGTTCGTTACACCCCACATTGGTGTAAACCAAAGTTGTGTCTTGTCGTGGCGTATAGTTTCTCAACTTGTCGTTGTCCACCAGTTACTCGCGTAACCCGTTAACTCTTGGGCAGTTCAACCAAGATCCTCGTCACATTCGCAGCGTTGATAGAGTTTAGTCGATTAATATGGGGGGGGGGGAGCATGATGTACAAGGAAAGGGGGATCTCCTGACTCTATCTCTGTGGTCTCCAACTATTCAAAGTACCTCAAAGTTCCAAAGTATTCTGCAGCCTTTGCTTCACTATAGTGTGAAGCCGCTCCCATGATGCTCTCCATGCTTCCTCTCCTCACTCCTCCTACTTGCTCAAACTTGGTCTTTTATAACAATTTACTAGTAGTATCCGTCCCCTAAAAGTATTTCATTGGCTAAATCTTATTTTGGGGTGTGATCTTCACTGGAAATTAATTTCTTATTGGTCAGATATTCCATTAGCTCCTCCCATTCGTTTCTGTGGAACTCCGTTTTCTCTGATTCATCTCAATTTCTGATTAATTCGCCCACTGTCTTTTAGTTTCTTTATCTCCTTCTTCTCTGTAACTACTGGTCAAGACTTTATTGTTTCTTGGATAACAAAATAATAAACCAAATGAAAGATAGTGTCCTTATGACGTCCAACGTGTTCGTCATCATTTTTCTGGGTTGTTGTCCCTGAATTTGTCTTTGGAATTCCTGTCTGACCTACTGCACTAAAGTACATCAAAATAAAGGAGAAGTTCTGCTGGAGAACGACCTTCTAGACCAGCGAGGGTCATTCATGTTTTAGGGATCAGAGGGCAAAAACACGTCATTCCCATAAATTGGACAGGGGGCTTTGGGGATGGAGAGTGCGGAGAACTGACCACTAGCTGGAGAAAGTAGCCAATGTCAAACTCATAAATTCCTAGGACCAATAACTTTTCTTGGGAGAGGAGAATTGACAAAACAAAAAAGGAAGTCTAGCTGGAAGCAAAATAAAGAGTTTCAAAAACTCCAAGAAGGGGAAAAGACTGATTCATATTGACGTCACCTGGGTGACTTGGAAAACAACTGTAATGCTTCTGTTTTCTTTAACTTTCTATCCTCTTCTATTCTTTTCTTTATCTTATGTGCTAGTAGCCATCTGGGCTACATCTACCCCACCTCCGAAAAATTTCGTCCTCGAAATTGGGTAGAACGGGTACGTGTCATAATTATTTACATGCTATTTACAAGCAAGCATACCAGTCACCTTGCGCGATCTGGCTTTGACCGATCTTAATACTCATCAAAGCTAAGGATACACATACAACACTCCCAATCGTAAATATCAAGATAACGTGTCACTACCATCGTTAGACATGAATATCATAAACACAATCATAACAAAGTATCTAGCTTCCAACAAATGATAAGTCTGTGCACCTCTCCAATCTACATAAGACTTCAAAAACTTAGGAAACTAATAACATGTAAAACATCAACGTAGATTTAAATGCAGGGCTTGCTTAATCTGCACTCCCGACATCAAGACAATCGTCGTCGACAGAATCAAATTGTAATAATACTCTTTCGCAAATTTTTAAACATAATGTAATGACATTATTATCACACTAAACAATTCAAACATAATTACGTCACAATACTCGTCCTGGGGTAGCTCTTCCCCATAACAGAAACACATCATATACGAATTAATGATAACATCAGAGTGTCCATCATTACATGGCACTAGTTCAAGAAATACGCAAGATGGGTAGTTATTCCTCATCTGTAAAGTATAAGGCAGGTTCGGAGAGCCTAACAATCTTCTAAACTCGATAGTCCTTATTTCTCTCATAAGCCTCTATATGTTGCTTTTTCTTTGGCAATAGCCCTTCACCATGGCCTTGCTGCCATGAAACATACAACACAAAATAATCAGACTGTTGAATACATCCTATCCAGACTATTCGACTCTAGTAAATCAAGCACATACACAACAATTCAAATCGAGATGGTCATGGTTAGATGACGCAAAACTGATAAAGTAACAATAACGAAATTCAACAAGTTATGGACACTCTCTTTCTAATGCCCTAATTCACAGATCGTTTGATCCGCATTCATGCACGTCAGCTGTACATAAACATTTCATCAAATTTTGAGATGCACCTTGAAAAATCCTGACCTTCCTCTGACACTCAACACTCACTATCTGACACATACTACGCAACTTGAAATATAACTTTGTCAAGCAAAACTAATTCACTACTATCAAAAAAAATACTACGGAATTCCCATGGAATCATACCGTAATCATTGGGCATAACGATTGACTTTAGTCATGACCCTTCTCTTGAAATTCGGCCATTCTATCTTTTGGCTTCATTTTCCAAAACGATACTGATGCCTTATACACCCGAACAGTTTTGTAAATTGCTGGTTTTGCTTTTGGAAAACATGACAGCACAACGATGGACACAAACATACCAACACATATCAAAATCTCTGTCAATGGAAACAAAAAGAGCACAACCTTTACCAAAATCAACATGATCAACCAAACTAGAAAGAAACAACCCTGTTTCACTTTCTACAACTGGCTGCACAACTTGACTTCAATAATACACAAGCCTGCCAGGTGAATGCGGACACCTTTTTGACCGTCCTGGGGAGACAGTCCTCCTCGTTTATAGAGGCGGTCCCAATGCAAATTCTCACCTGCGGAAAGGGGGGACACTGGGGACGGGAAACTTCTCTTCCTTCAACATCACTTTCAACAACACCAGGTAGAAGCGGACACCTTTTTTGACCGTCCTGGGGAGACAGTCCTCCTCATTAATAGAGGCGGTCCCTACTTGCTCACCACCTGAAAAGGGGACGCTGGGCACGGGGTCGGAGCTTGCAACTCAAATCAGGAAAATCATCTCTCTCTGGTTCCACTACTTCGATATTTCACGCACGCACAACCACACGCACACTAATCATCATTTCGTGAACAAATTGCTGTCATGCCTTCCAAATGTTTGCACATTCCAGTAACGTGCATACCGAAACCAAACGGTCAAATTTCAAAGTTTTGAGTGTTAGCATCTCAAAGAAAAGAACAAAACGGTGATCTTTAAAATCACAGTTTATATCGGCATTGCATCATTTTTACTCGAATCTCTACAGGATCTACTCATTCATCCCCCTCCTGAACATTGATTGCCATATCATTAATTGCCAGAACGAATAAGGACAAAATCAAAACATATGGATGAAAATTAACAACGATAACCACCATCACAACAAAAACAAATATTCGCTACAAGAACTTAACCTACATAGTACCAGTTACTTAACCTACATATAGTACCAGTTGAGAGGTGCATGTATTTAGCATATATTTCTAACAAATGCTAACCAAATCCTACACCTTCATAAAAGTACTAGAGCATCGTGCTGATAAACGGGAAAGAAGGTCGGTGAGTTCCGTGCACTACTTCCTCACACCCCTTTTTGCCTCAAGGGGCCGACCAATGTTGTACAGAGGCGGATACATTTTGGTCTGGTCTGTTAGCTTCTCTCTGTACTGGTCGGGGGTTAGCTTATCACATAGACACCAATCATCAACAAATTTTCAAAAGTTAGAAAGAGGCTAAATATTTCTTCACAACAACAGTGAATATAAAATGCGGGAGAAGGGATAAAATTTACATGGATAATGTCAATGCTGCTCACAGCATATTTATTCACCGACCTGCCTTCTCGTAGGTCTGAAATAGATACGTATTCACAAACAAATTCCTTTTCTTATTTCACAATGGAACACATCACTCATCACTTAACTCTTCTACACCTTTGGAGACCGTTTCATATTCTACCATCTTAACCTATGGGAAAGGGAGGGATTTGGTTAGTAGGGAAAATGATGTTAATGGGTGTGGCCACTTATCTCGACGTCGGCATGGCTGGCGGATGGGGTCCTTGTCTGCATATTGAGCTCGTCCACGGGGCCGGGGCGTCTGTTAACCGGTCTGCTTTCACTGCTTCCTTAAACGATTCGTCACCATTGCCGTCCACGTTGTGGCAACCTGACAGGACGTTTCAACATCTCTGATGACACGTACCAGTCGACTATTTGGAGTTCGTTACACCCCACATTGGTGTAAACCAAAGTTGTGTCTTGTCGTGGCGTATAGTTTCTCAACTTGTCGTTGTCCACCAGTTACTCGCGTAACCCGTTAACTCTTGGGCAGTTCAACCAAGATCCTCGTCACATTCGCAGCGTTGATAGAGTTTAGTCGATTAATATGGGGGGGGGGGAGCATGATGTACAAGGAAAGGGGGATCTCCTGACTCTATCTCTGTGGTCTCCAACTATTCAAAGTACCTCAAAGTTCCAAAGTATTCTGCAGCCTTTGCTTCACTATAGTGTGAAGCCGCTCCCATGATGCTCTCCATGCTTCCTCTCCTCACTCCTCCTACTTGCTCAAACTTGGTCTTTTATAACAATTTACTAGTAGTATCCGTCCCCTAAAAGTATTTCATTGGCTAAATCTTATTTTGGGGTGTGATCTTCACTGGAAATTAATTTCTTATTGGTCAGATATTCCATTAGCTCCTCCCATTCGTTTCTGTGGAACTCCGTTTTCTCTGATTCATCTCAATTTCTGATTAATTCGCCCACTGTCTTTTAGTTTCTTTATCTCCTTCTTCTCTGTAACTACTGGTCAAGACTTTATTGTTTCTTGGATAACAAAATAATAAACCAAATGAAAGATAGTGTCCTTATGACGTCCAACGTGTTCGTCATCATTTTTCTGGGTTGTTGTCCCTGAATTTGTCTTTGGAATTCCTGTCTGACCTACTGCACTAAAGTACATCAAAATAAAGGAGAAGTTCTGCTGGAGAACGACCTTCTAGACCAGCGAGGGTCATTCATGTTTTAGGGATCAGAGGGCAAAAACACGTCATTCCCATAAATTGGACAGGGGGCTTTGGGGATGGAGAGTGCGGAGAACTGACCACTAGCTGGAGAAAGTAGCCAATGTCAAACTCATAAATTCCTAGGACCAATAACTTTTCTTGGGAGAGGAGAATTGACAAAACAAAAAAGGAAGTCTAGCTGGAAGCAAAATAAAGAGTTTCAAAAACTCCAAGAAGGGGAAAAGACTGATTCATATTGACGTCACCTGGGTGACTTGGAAAACAACTGTAATGCTTCTGTTTTCTTTAACTTTCTATCCTCTTCTATTCTTTTCTTTATCTTATGTGCTAGTAGCCATCTGGGCTACACAAGGAAATATATGCCAACTTCAGTATAATTTTCAAATGATAGAAGTGGACACAGTGATGCTCAAACCATCCAGGCTACACTGTATGTTAGAGATGCCTCAACAGACAAGGAACTTGTACACAAGATGAATCACCTCCTCCACACTGTAAATATTCATGGGTTGCCCATCCATGAAACGATCCTAACATCGAAGAAAGGGCTAGTACTTGCAGTGAATTCAGCTTCATCAAGGACGACCTCCCAAGAATTTTACGCCCAACCAGTGGTCTGTGGGTAATCGATATCAGTATACATCATCTTCGGTCCTTGTGAGGTATTCCCCGGCTGCGCAGATTGACATATTATTAACTGCGCTACACATTACAAAGAGGAGAGCAGATGCTTCGATCATGGGGTCAATGGGCGCATGGAGATCTCTGACATGGCATTATAGTTGGCAGAGCACCTACGGCAGTATTTGAGGCAGGTGACAGGCGGTTGGGGTGATCGATACTGCCGTTCATCTGTGAAACTTAGCGGCACTTGCATCGCAATTACTGTTGCAATTAGCGTACTGCTTTGTCATGTAAATACAATGTAAATCTAGAGTACATGTGTGCATAAGTGTGAGTGTGTGTGTGTGTGCGTGTGTGTGAGCCTTTTTACATATTATATGCTAAACCCTCAAATACATGTACATCTGATATATGTAAAATCCATGACACCATGGAAATACATTGCGCTTGACAAATGCCAGCATTTCCAATCAGAGCCTATGGTACAAAATACACACATATCCAGACACACAAAACACTCACATTGTTCCACAAAATAGTTGTGTAATACAAAACTGATTTAAATACAGAGCATATGGCAAGCAATTGATTTTTCAGACAAAGCAATAAAAAACCAATTAGTACAATGTGAACAAGAACTAAATTCATGATAACTAGCAGTCTCCAAGCATACTTTTTAATATCATAGTCATACTTTCTAATACGTATTAATATACTTTTTTATATTCAGAACTGCATCTGGATTCCATTTCAGATTTGTTAATCCTACTCACTGATGTCACTCTATGTATGTGCAAACAGCCTTACATAAGAGTCCTATAACATACACACACATACAAACACACAGTCTACTGGTGATAACAAAGGACACAGTGTATTATTGATCAAAGGTAGATGGTAACACACTGTATCTAGCAAAGTGAGGTGGGGGGGGGGGGGGTAGGGGAGGGATGGAAGTCTTGAATGGGATGGATGGTGGGTAAAGGACTGGGAATGGATGGAGGGGGTAGATTTCGGTGGATGCACACGATAGAGGGGGCGGGGTGGATGGAATCGATGGGAATGGATGGAGAGGAGTAGGAAGGAAACTAGAACAGGCATGGATAGGAGGATCAATAATGGCATTCCTGGATTGGTGAGCAGGTAAAGGTGGGTGAAACATACAGCAATCAGATGAATTCTGGCAGAGATCCTGCAAAGTGCATGAATACAAATTCAGCCTGGAAAAAAAAAAGAAGATTAAGAAGAAGAGGCAGGGGAAGGGAAGGAGGAGCAACCAAACTGAGGAATGGTATTCACTATCAGCATCTGACTCCATTAACACATAGAATGATTACTGACCATGTGCCACACTGTAATAATATCTTCTTTCTTTTTTTTGGCTTTTTTTTTTGCCTCAGCAGAAGGAAGCAGAAGGTCCCATTGGTCTTGGATGCATTCATCTCCAGTCAATGTATTAACACATCCTCCTTGCCGCTTCTAGTGGCACCACATCGACTGGCAAGGCACCGAATCAAGGTGACAAATGTGAGAGAGATAGAGCTGCATAATTTCTTTATTTAGCAAGCACAAAAGTGTTTTATAGGCTGAGAAAAGCTTATTTTAGAGTCCTTGTGGGTGAATGTCCCCGCAATGTCACTCGCTGAGCCATGGCTTGGATAATTATGGTGATAAAACACATACAGCTCACTTGCCCCTCTGCATCACTGGGGTCCCATTTCAGAAAAAAAACACTTTGGAATGATTGCAATTTACCCTCAAATGCAGTCACTATGGTAGCAGTGGGGCACCAACCAATCAACTGAGAAGCTTTCAGCTGTTGCCATGGCAATTATGCAAATTACCCTCGTTTCCAGTCTGTGCATCAACACATGCTCATTCCCGATGGCACCTCATCCATCAGCGAGGCACCGAAGCCGGCTGACAAATGTGCAAAAGGCGATGATGCAGCGACATGATTTTTCTGTTTTGCATGCATGAGAGTATTTCGAGAGAAGCTCATTTGAAGCTTTTAGTAGGGTGAATGTCCCCTATTATTGCTACTGAGCTACCACTTGGAAAACTGTAATAGGCACATGAAACACATCATCCCCCATGAGTCAAGAGTGGTAATAATAGGTTGGAAGTCATGAGATGAATGTGACGATGGCTGTAATTTCCACATAATCAGAATGTCATGTATCAAAGTGATCACTAGGATGAGAAATATGTCTTCCCATTAGTCCCCCGGAGCTAATAACTTTTCATTCTCAATTACACCTTTTGAATCAAATTAGATCTCTACTGTAACAGTTTTATCTCATTCTTGGACTATTAACCCATTGAGGACGAGTCCTGAGTATACCTGTGCAAATGTCTATGAGAAAAGCTTGTTGTAGCAAAATTAGTCTGTCCTCAATGGGCTAAACCCGTGTAGTGTTAGCAAACACTTGAAGTCCAAAATGTGGTGCCTTGTGTGATCATTTGTTCCAGTCTTTGGCACGCCAGTACATCCCACAGATAAATGGATCATTTATGATGGCTTCACCTCTTTCTTCCCATTATTTGGCAAGTTTTCTAATAGATAGCATAAGATGGAGAAATGTAATAGCACAACAAATCTAGCATGGGGTATGATAACAAGGGAAGACACATACCCATCTGGGTAAATGCTGTCCCAGTGTATGGCCATATATCAAGAGTATTTGATAACCTTACCCCATGGTGCATATATATGCTTTATCTTCCTTCACGTATATTTTCTCTCTTTGATTTGAAACTTCTACATTGACACCTAATATAACCTGCATGCTGACAGCTGGGTAAATAAGAACATGCATCAGTTTCCTGCCAGATATTTGCTTGCCTTTCACTGTCATCGATTCTCAAGTTTTTGTTGCTCACACGTCCCCGACTTTCATGGTCTTACACAAACGGGCACCACTGAGAATACAGGCTTTTAGAAAAACTTTCTGCTTATTCATTTTTGTATTTGACCCGGTGAAGACAAGTCCAGAGAATACTTGGGCACGTGTCTATGGGAAATGCGTGTTATAGCAGAAGGTTTTTTTGTGTGTGTGTGGAATGTGAACACTCCCAAATGAGTCTGGTGTGCATCAATCTTACTATCTCTCTTTCTCACACTTTCTTGAAGATTTCTCAAGTGTGGACAGAGCAGATGGAGATGGAGCGAGATGGAGAGAGATGAGAGACAGGAGGAGAGTCAGAGAGATATGGAAAAAGAGAGAAAGATGTGTGAAAATGCTTTAAAAATGGGGTTATAAGGACAAACAATCATTTTGCTTATGCATTCTCCTTGTGGCCATTAAACATTTCTGTCCATATGAAAGAAAACACAGGGATTTACATCCAAAATCTGACTATTTAGGGGTAATTATAAAGAGAAAGTGAGAAGCACCCTAAGAACATGAACACGTGAAGAAAAAAAAAATCAATAAATTTCAGCTCCATGTGATCTCAGCAAAAAAGAGTCAAAGTTGTTAACATTTCCTGATTTTAAGTCCATCCTTATATAGAAAGACATCCTCTTTCTACCTTTAAAATCATAATTTCGCTGGATGACCAAAATTTCTCCATCGCTGAGCCCCGTGGCGGCATAAATCAGACATCTAGTGAGCTTGCACTCACCCAGTTGCCAGCTTTCCTAAGTGGGCCGTTGGATTTCATTCATCTAAAATTACGGGAAGAGCGAGGGACGCCGGTGTCGGGAGAGGTCTCGGA
This sequence comes from Diadema antillarum, assembly GCF_040938485.1. Taxonomy (NCBI): domain Eukaryota; kingdom Metazoa; phylum Echinodermata; class Echinoidea; order Diadematoida; family Diadematidae; genus Diadema; species Diadema antillarum. The sequence goes on along the minus strand of NW_027271940.1, from coordinate 187,570 downwards.
GACGGAGCCATGTGATGAGGAGGAATTACACAGGCTTCATGTTTTATGATGATGGGATGGTTTCGGTCATGTGGTAGTGTTACATCCTATAGGGATCTTGGGCAAGGATGCTAGTAGATGCCATGGGCTGATTACAACTAGAAAAAAAGACAGGTGTGATAAATCTGGCTGAAATACTCAAGCAAGAATAAACTCATTAATGGCAAATTAGGGGAAGATGTGAAAAGGAGATCTAGTTCTTTGTGTTCAGGGACTCACACTTATATAAAATATGTAACATCTTCTCAGAGAAAAGTTTACTCTTCACAAATTGCTATTTTCATGATTTTTCTATTCAAGAATAAAAAGGTCAAACATGGTCCTCTGTACATTTGGTAACACAAAGCCAAGAGAAAAATGTATACAAAGAAATAAGAGGAAAAAAGGCAGACTCAATATCATGACAAGAAAGCATGATAAAATCAAATTCTAACAATCTTTTTTAACTGAAGAGAATAACATGATTCCATACCACACTGCTCCTCCAACCTACCCCCCCCCCCCCCTCAGAATGAGACAAAATAACCACAACTTTTTCTACTTTGGATTGTATTTTAAAAAAAGCAGGATTTTCATACCTTAAAGGTCCAGTTTACCTTTGGGAGCAGTGATTTTTAAAATGTTCAAGATATCACATTCGTTGCATATGTGTAGGTCTGTTTATCACAAAACATCCTACCATATAAAATTTTTGCAATAAAGCCTAAAATATAAGGAGATATCAGTATTTTTCTGAATAAACCATAACTGTAGATGGTGTACTCTGGAAGCATTCTTATTATAACTATTGTTCACATTTTGTGTATTTAACAATGCTTAACATCGATTACATGGATTCAAATTTTTAGAGTGGTTGTTTCTATCCCTAAACTCACATTCTAGAGCTATTTTAAAACATTAATGCTGGGTTTTTGTTTCATCTGCAAATGGTAAATTATGCCTTCGAGCAATTCCTTCTATGAGTATAATAATCAAAATCCAGACCTTCATGGTATACTCATAGTCAGCCATGATTATTCCCCATTACTTGGGCTTGGAGTATCTCTCCCTCTGTGTTTGGTATTGATGATGTGGACGTGGCTAGGACTTCATGCAGTATCATGGTGTGGGTGTGAACGCAGTCACACTCTCTGACTGATGGAAACTTGGATGTAAACAGAGACTTGAGCTCCAGAGAGTGAAAGCTGGATGGGTGCATTAATTTGTTTTGGGCTCTTGGAGATGGCTGAACATCTTCGCTCAGAACTCAGAGTGACTGTGCAAATATCAAAGGGTAAAATGCCTACGACTTATGTTGACATTCCTCCTCCTGCTTAATGTCTACCACTCTTCAACCGCTAGCTCCCCACCCCGTGTCATCTTTGCAAGGCATCCTCCCACCCCGATCTCCTCTCTACCCGTCTATAGACAGGGTTCTCCCCCCCCCCCACCACCAACTCATCATAAGCACAGTCTCATTATCTTCATGTTCACACCCATATGATAACTACTCTCATCCTCATATGAAAAAAAAACCACAATTTTCGAGCCTCTTCTGATCTAGTACGGGGGGGGGGGGGGGGGGGGGGGGAGGACATGACTTAATTCAGTTGATGCTTGATAATTATCACTATAAAAGAAATTAGGAATTTAATTACAGAGGGAGAGGGATGGATGACATTCATGTGGTAAAAAAATGCTAGCATGGCATCTGGACTCTATCTTGTTTGTTGCTGGAGGGGATATTTATAATGGTAGTACTCGTAGACCATCTTAAGGTTATCATTGACCAATAAAAAAAAAAATGCACAGAAACGGCAGCACATAGCATGTGAGATATAACACACGATGATGCCATCTCTACAACCATGTATATTATCTGCTCTTGCACCGTGGATGAAGCAAGGCGACAAGATGATAAGTGACACCAACATCTGGGGCGGCTAGAGTCCTCATTAAGAGCGGGTGGTGACTGGCTCTGACCTTTGATGATGGTATTCATGCTATGGAGACCCTCTTAGCAGCATTGCAGGAGTCGGTGGGGTGGTGGGGTGAGGAAGAGAAGGGGTGGTGGGGGGAGGAGGGAGTCAGCAGCACTGGTATCCATCTGTTCATCTTTGGATGATGTGAATTAACCCTTTGCTGGAGGGAATATTGCGAGTTCTGTACAATGTCAATGGGGAGCTTAGAATCTGGAATGAAGCTGGGAAGGAGGAGGGTTAACAGCTGCCTCTAACTCTGATGGTAGGAAGATCAAAGGTGCATGAAATATCTGTTAATTAATGTGCAAGTAGAATATTATTGGTGTATGATTATGAAAGTATGCATCCCATATGTACTGTATACTAGTACATGCCAAACGTGTCGCGTGTCTTTTTCTTCTTTTTGGTAGCATGAGGATTTATGGGTAACCCGATTGAGTTGATCTGCATACGTTGCTCACTGGGATACATTCAAAACCACAAATAGCACCCATCAGCGAGTATGTGCAATTAGGCTTACAGTATGCTCATCGGTAACAGTCGACTCCAGTCGAGATTCTTCAGCTGTGTGTGTACTTACATGTACATAGAGATGATGATAAAACTGTACATGCTTCATTACATAAATTTCTCAAATATATCCCAGCAGGGCCAGTCCTCCCTCTCCACGCCATCCCTACACTATCAGGTCTTTAACATAGCAGCATGCAATATGGATGTCAGTCATCTAAATCTTTGACTACTTCAATTTGTGGGTACGAGCAACATCAAACATTTATCAGATACTCTAACCAATGGCAACATGCAAACGAAAATTCTCTCCAAACCACATGCGCATAATCAAGACAAGCAAACCCACAATTGCCTAGCCATCACGGTGCCAGTGGAAGAGAATTCATAGCTTTTATAGCTCCACAGTCTCATTCTGGGGGAGGATGGATTCAGCAGCTAAAATCCTGAATTCTGTCCATCTCTTCAGTCCCACACGCTTCCCCCATCACCATCATCCTTCATGGTGTTGGAAACTGGTCACCTGTCCTTGTCAAGTCTCACCAACCTCACCAACCAACCAATATCAGCCACTCTCCATACAGAGTGTTTGATTCTCGTCACTATCTCCATCTATCAATTTCTTCCTTCTCTGTCTATCTCTCTTCCTTTCTCCTTTCTCCTCTCCCCTCTTCCTTTCACTCTCTCTTTCCCCTTTCACATAATAGGATCTACATCCCTAACAATTTTTTATCTTCCTCCACCTTTTCATCTTTTTCTCAGTTCTTCCTACCTTTTCTTCTCCTATTATATTCCTATATAAATCTAATTCATCAGTGACATTTTTCAGTTTGCGTACTTTATTTACCTTGCCCCTTTTCTATTCTTTCACTTTCTCTCTATGATATCACACTTTATTTCTCTGCCTTTTTTCTTCTCTTTTCTTATCTTCCATTTTCAATTCCTTTTAATTTCAATTCTTCTCATTATATTTCTTTTTCTCTTTCCTCCATTCTTCTCAAGTCAACATCCTACGCTACAAAATGCCATGGCCCTTGATTTTAATTACCCATCCTCCTGGTCTAAGCTTGATCTATTTTGGGATGCCTTCCTCTTCCTCATCGTCTTCTGCTTGCCAACGGTCTCCATCAATACGTCATGGCCTGGGATACTGGAATGCCCAAGGGCCAGGGGAAGGTCAATAAGCACTGGCTGGAGAACACTGGAGATTCCATTTCCTTCTTTCTGATATCTACCACGTCTGGTCTCTTGCCTACTATATGCTATGTCTTTGGGTATATGTTTGTGTGTGTGTTTCAGCTTTTGGTTTGCACCTTCTAGGGGAAAAAAAAGCTGTAAATTACATCCACTACATATTCAAACTAATATAGATAAATATGACTTTGCAACTGATTGACATTGCCCTTAAATTTGAACAATAGGATATGAGTTTAAATCTTCAAGCCTTCATCATTGAACTCCTATGATGGATGACAAAAGAGCTATCATTCTGGTTTGTGATGTGGCCACAACCAGATGAAAAAATTTGAAAATTTCAGTACTCAAACAGCAATTTATATACTTTAAAGTTGAAGAGTATAATTTGTAGTGTCTTTTTCCCTACTGTGTATTCAACTGAATCACAGCACAAAGAGGTGTTTTTTGTTTGTTTGTTTGTTTGTTTGTTTGGCTTTTTTTTTTACTACCAATCGAACGGCTCTGGGAGCAATGGTAGGGTCAGTAACCTTTAACTTCAGTAACAGTTCACATCCAATCCCTTTGATCACATCTATGCTCCATTGGGGTGAACTGTTACATAAAATAGATGACCACAACCTGGCTAAAGTTGTAAAACTACAGCAGGAGCACTCTATGCATGCAACGCTACATCTTAAAAGCTTTATATTTCAGTGGTCAAATGTACCAACATTTAACATACAAACATGTGAAGCATTTCAAAATGCAAAGACAGGGAAATCAAAAGGCCTTTTCTTCCCCAGACTTCACATCATTACAGTCTCAACAATGAATACTTGCAGATACAGGGAACTCTACAAAATATTGAGTGAGAAACAGGGAAAGTGGAATTGGATAAGAAAGGCGTCTCGTCCTAAGTTTCCATCAAGTAAAGTCATCACTTTCCCTTTCACAGGCAGTCTTCCAAGTGTAATGTGAAATAAGCACACATACACACACACACACACACACACACACACACACACACAATAACACACCTTTGCCCATCCATCACAACACAGGCATCTAATCAATCATCGTCTCGCTGGGAGGATGAGGAAAGACAGATATGTTGCAGGTGTGGGATGTATAACATGCTTTCTTCCTCCCACCCCCATCATATCCCCGCCAGCCATGTGTGCTATGCTTTTCAATGTGACATCGGATCATTCTCCACCAGTAAAGTGTGCCTCCTTCTTTGCTGATTATTTCCTTGGAAAAAAAAATGCCTTCTACGACATTTCACAGTAAAGGCATAAAAGCTGTTGAAAAATTGGTGATATATAATATTATGGATGATTATCCCTTCTGTTACACACACACACACACACACACACACACACACACACATAGAAAACTTGCACAAACATTATAAGAAGGGAGAATGAGAATTAGATTAAAAGAATAGCACAGCCATCAATATCATACCCACACATACGCAGCAGCAATGTAAAATCATTCCGATATATATGTAATAGTGCCAAAATTAACACCAAATATCCAACTTTCACCTGCCTTTGTACAAGTACATGTACTTTAGGTTGTGAAATGTCTACAGTTAGTTGGTGCATGACTGACAATCATAATACTGGGCAGTGCAAAACTACACTAGCACTCGCGCTAACTTGCAATTGCCCATGTATACAACGGCTTCAGATCAGAAAAGTAAAATTGGCAAGATATCAAAAAGTGAGGACCACCCACATCACCTCTCTCCAATAATCCAGACAAGAAAGTACCTACTTTTTTTTACTTGGGCTTACACACTTTATATCAATCAAGGATATTTACAATTACAGTACTCACTCTACTATTTTCACATCAGTATAAGATTGTACAACTATATACACTTGGGAGTACTTCACAGTTTGGATATTTCAGTAATTGCTTGCTCTAATGACCTAGCATAAAAACAGCAACATAGGAATGTTGCTTTCTTGAATTGAAAAAAAAAAAATGAATTGATAAAATGCATAAAGAAAAATTCTGCTTCAATGAAGTCATAATATATACAGGAAATAGATAAGTAATAAATTAATAAGTGGAAAAAAAGTTACAAAAAAAAGCAATTTGACTACAATGCAGTAGACTGGGGTGCATGTGCTTATCAGGTAATCACTATAATATATATTATATGCGACATAGATGTAAATGGCCCTTCATTTACATTTTTGTCTTTAACTGATCTTGATCACTGACCAAGGATTGACCCTTAATCCTCTTTGCACAAATCTATCCAATTTACTTCTAAGCATTACAACAAATTATGCCATCACTGGACTGACTTAATGGAATCTATGTCCAGAGGACAGCACTTAAACATGTGATGCAACTGCTCTCCTATTCTCAAAAGATATTATCACTTGACATTGATTAGTAGCATAAGTTATAGCTCTTTAACAAAAATACAGTGACCCTTGATCTTGACTTTTGACCTGCCACCTCACAATCATGTTCATGCACATGATTGTCACTTTATTCTTATCATGTCTGCAAACTGAGTATATCAAAAGCTTCCTCTCATCCTTCAAAGTCTTAATATAACCTTTGGATGTCATTTACAAACTGTTATGATACCCTTTCAAGCATTCACAGATGAAATCAAAAGCATGAACAGACAATGGTTGCAGTACAGTTTATTGAAAATTTATGAGAAATCTGAAAGACCTTTTTTTTTCTATTCCCAAGTTCACATGTCATCAGTTACTTCCTTTTTGCTTTGTAGTCTAGTTCTCAAGGGCCTACTTGCTGTAATTGCAAGAGAGCAGAAAACTTATAGAGACAGAGGTAAGTCATACTGAGAGGTAATCCCGGTATTGAAGAAGGTCTGTCATGACCTGTCTGGTTTCCGTAAGTTATGCTGCTGAATTACAGAATTTTGCTTCAAGCGATCTGTAGCAAAAATCACAGCCAAATAGCAAAGCTCTATGTCATAAAGCTTATATATGCATTATATGTAATTCACACTGACAGCTGGTGGGCAAATATAGCGATCTGATTGGTTGCAGAGACCAACTAAATCATTCAGCATACGCGGTGCACAGGTTAAGCTCTCCCGCTCTCGGCTCATGAATAATAGTCACATTCACAGATCTGAAGAGGCCCTTGCACTGGTATGCTCTGCTATAGCTTGCTTCACTTGCAAATGTCATGCTGTGTAGTATAGGGGCCTCTTAAACAAATACTACTTGCTTTTTGAAACACAAACTATTTAAAATATTGCATGCTTTACCGACTTCTTGACTACTTTTTTGGAAGAGCATTTGTGTTTGATAATGAAATCAGACATTGATGTTATAAATATTGTAGCTTGGAAAAAGAAAATGAAGCACACACGTGGAGCTCCTGAAATCACTTTACACGTGTTACACTGATAATTTTTTTTTTAAAATTCTAATTTCAATGCATTTTCATATTTCTCAAAAAAAAAAAATTACACAAAAGATCCCACAATATTATACAATACAAAAATACAAAGTAAAAATCAGGCAACACCTGCAAATGAATGCACAACTGTCTTGATATAAGAAAAAGCATAATGGTCTGTTTACAGTCATCACTGGAGTATGATCTTATAAGTTTAATAAATTAAGAGAAATATGATGGGTCCTACATAAAATCAGGCTTGTTTTGTAGGTCCCACAATTATATAACATAAAGGGAAACATGAAGTATTGATATCTATTTAGACCACATATTATTGGGGGGGGGGGGGGGGGAGAGGAAAACAACATCAACAACAACATTATTGATAGGTACAAGTTACCCACCCTATCATGACAAGGCCCAGATTTGCAAACTTCATTCAGCATTTCCAGGGAGGGAAATGAGTGGGGAAAAAAAATCATTTCACTGCCCAAAGTCAGCTATCACTCAATCTCCACTTTGCAGTGTTCCATTATGAACGTAGCAGGCTTAATCCAGGTTTTTGAAAGATTAGTTTCCATTCCATCAGAGCGGTGACTTGCCTACAGAGTTAAGAAGACCTACGCATATTTTGCTCTGTACAGGGTACTGAATATTACAGCCAATATCACATGCTGTAAATGTGGGATTATCCAGAGTGAAATACTGTAAAAGTGGAAATTTTCAAGGTGTTGAAATTTTCATGCATTTCTCGCAACCAGAAACAAGCGCGAAAATACAAGCATGCAAATATTTTTGCTTGCCATATGTTCCAGTAGTTGGTGTCTTGATTCCGCGGAATTAAAAACACGCGAAACTCTTCTAACCCCACTGAGTGTGAAAAATTAGTGGCACAAAAATATCCACTTTTACAGTAATTTGAACGACTCTTGTGGTATGGAAATTACATCAAATATAAGAATGTGCATACTGAGTATAGGCCTACTGTACTCGTATGTACACACATCTTCCTTTTTGAAGCATGTGTCATGTAACTTAGTCTTTCTTCTCTCTCTCTTGAAACTACTAAGATACAAACAAGTAAATTTCTGTCAACCTTTGACCCAAAGGTGCTCATCAATCTCTTCCTACAGAAACATTGTGTGGTCATGAATGTATACCAAGTTTAAATATACATGAATTGAGTCATGAGACCTAGACCTATTAGGACTGAGAATTAAACGTTTCTCGCACTCACAGGCAGCATCAGCAATGAAGCTCCCAACGATGGCGCCTGCAGCTCTGCTGGTGACAGAAGACATGATAGGTGTAGATGTTCCACACAAGGGGGTACTTCCCATTCAATGAGAACAAAAATATGAAGCGTATCAATGTCTTGCAGACTTGTAGTACCAGTACCTGGAAAAATGAAGAAACAAGTTTTAAAAAAAAGGCTTGTAAGAACCAGCAGAAATTTGTGCTTTTAACCTGAAGAGGCATTAAATCAAATACATTAACACATATAATCATACAATGTATAACGTATATAATTTATATTCCTTATTAAGTGCCTGATTTGGAGCTTAACAATCTTTAACATAGTAAAGGTTATATCCTGAAAGCTAGAGAGAGTAATTTTGACATTTAGTTTAAAACATGACTCTGATAAGCAATGGTTAATTAGTTGGAGCAGAATAATATCAGGAAGGCCAGCCACATACATAACACTTTCACCTCCTCAAGAACTGTTTGTCTCAGAAAAAAAGTGTTCTCATGAAATGGAACTTGCTCACAATTTGTCAATCAAGCAAGTGTAGCTTTGAATTTGTAGGTCTAATGCCAGTAAAAAGCAATATTACATTCATGACATCCTTATTACTTTCTCTGCCTTTAACAGTAAACCATGTAGTTTCCATAGGACTGCAGAACCTGTCAATTTCTTCTATTGAATGGAGACAAATGCTTCTGAGAAATGTGTGGACTAACACTGATGACACAAATTCAGTTGGGTAATGATGAAAATGTAAAATATACCCAGAAAGGTGCACCGGAAATATTGCAATCTCAAAGCATTTCCAACCATTGCTGCTACATGATATTTTACACTGTAAAAGTGGATATTTTCGTGCGACTAATTTTTCGCGCTTGCCCCGGTAAGAAGAGTTTTGCGTGTTTTTAATTCCGCGGAATCAAGATATCAACTACTAGAACATCTATGGCAAGAAAAAATATTCACATGCTTTTATTTTTGCGCTTGTTTCTGGTTATGTGAAATGCGCAAAAAATTCAACACTGCGAAAATTTTCACTTTTACAGTAATTGATTACAATATATCAGGCTGTATATAGCAATATCTATTAAGCAAGAGTGAATAGCATGCAGCTTGTTAATGTGATTCATACTGTTAGGGCACCAATCAATTATCACTTAATATTCTACTAGTACCTACCCACTATTGAATGGGGAGGACCCTTCACAAATGAAAATCGGTACACTGACTTTTATTATTACACACTTTTGATCTTAAAATACCCTAAAACAAACTTGTTCTCCTGACAAATCGCATTGGCCAGACAAGTTTCTTGAGCCTTTCAATATATTGCAAGTAACTTCTAGATGGAGGAATATGATTTTTTTTTTAGCCCTCCTGAGAACTATGTTCCCTCCTTAACGATAATGATATAATTATATGGCTGCCGCCATGTTTTTAAAAGGGGGGGGGGGGGTCCACTTCAGACTTCTGGTGCCACTTCCGGGTTTCATCAGCTAACAAGCAAAAAAAAAACTAGAAATGTCGCTATGGCGACTGATGCCTCCGCCATAATGCATGATTCTCCCAATAGGCGTACAGTACAATGTCTTCACATGTGTGATCCATGACAGTTTCACATAACTGGCAAAATATTGATATGACAGGTTTGTCAGAAATGACTTGAATATTCACTTTCCTTGAACTGGGTTTGCTATAATTGTCGAAGAGTGCAGGTGCACATATTTGGGGAATTGAGAATTTTTACTTGAATTCTGACAGACCCTATAAGTTTATGCATTGAGTAATTTCCAAGGTATGAAGAAAGAGTTAATTACAGTACAAAATAGATTTTTTTTTTTTTTTTTTTTGGGGGGGGGGACGCATGGAAACCTGGCCTTTGACCCTTAACCTCTGACCTTTGACATTCTGGCTGGAAATTTCCTGGAGAATCTCCATTAGGTAATGCATGTATATATTAAGTTTGAAAACTAATAATGCAAGCATTTCATATATTAGTGTATGAGGGAAACAGTAAAATATTGAGGAGTTGACCTTGACCTTTGACCCCATGACTATTGACCTACGACCCCTAAATTCCCTAGATAATCTCTGCCAGTCAGTACATGTGTATGTACCAAGTTCTATGAAGATACATTGAACCATTTGTGAGAAAAGTGATATTACAACATTTTCACCTAACCTTCGACCTTTTGACCTTTGACCTTATGACATGAAACTCTCTCTGGAGAATCTATATGCAGTAGTACATGTCTGCACCAAGTTTCAAGAAAATACCTTAGGGCATTGCATAGATATTGGGGAAATAGCAACATTTTTAGCATTTGACCTTGACCTTTTGACCTTTGACCTCTTGCCAATGTCACTAAAATCTACTCAACTAATTGTCCCATCATACATCATCCTTGGACCAAGTTTGGTGAAAGCTGCTTCATCCAGTTTTGAGTTATCACGTAAACAGATAAATTTCAGGATTTGACCTTGATCTTTGACCTTTGACCTCAGTCCGATTTCACTAAAAAACTAATCAAGTAATTGTCCCATCATACATCATCCTCCGACAAAGTTTGGTGAAATTTGCTCGATCCAGTCTTGAGTTATCGCGTAAACAGATACAATTTCATGATTTGACCTTGACCTTTGACCTTTGACCTTTGGCGGATTTCACCCAAAATCTAATCAACTAATTGCCCCATCATACTTTATACTTGGACCAAGTTTGGTGAATTCAAGTCAATATTACTCAAGTTATCGCGTAAACGAAAGCGGACGGACGTACGGACGTACGGACGTAAGGACGTACGTACGGACGGACGGACAACCCGAAAACATAATGCCCTCGGCACCACTTCGTGGCGGAGGCATAAAAAAGAAAAAAAATGTCTTCAGCACAACTTCTGTAGTTCTGTAGGGTGCCACTTCCTGGTTTCTTCAGCTGACAAGCAAAAATAGAAAAAAAAAGGTCTTAAAAGGCCTTACCACACTTCAAGGTTTCTATCTACAGTCAAACCTGCCTTAGCGGCCACCTCTCTATAGCGGCCACCTGTTTATAGCGGCCACTGAAAAATCCCCCCGAGAGAAAAGCCATGTTAAAGACCCTGTGTATAGCGGCCACCTGTCTAACGCGGCCAGCGGCCACAACTTTTGTTTCCCGCGGTAGATTTAAACCTGTCTATAGCGGCCAAAAACCCGATGGAGCCGTAGCCGAGCTGATAATTCAGGGTGTTTTTCTGCTTTTTAGCCGTGCCAGTCATTTCTGGGCAACATTCAGCGATCGCCACCGTTGCATTCATCACTTATTCAGTCACAATAATGCACTAATTCATGACTGTGCACATGCTACATCTAGTGTACTGTGCAACAATTTCATAAACACCGGCATTGTTCTATGCATGATACACACGTGTGCATACGTACACACACAAATGTACATGTATATACAACAATGATACATGTACATGTAGGCAATGCACACAAAGTTGACCCGATTACCTGTCTATAGCGGCCACCTGTCTATAGCGGCCACTTTTTCCGTATCCCTTGGGTGGCCGCTATAGACAGGTTTGACTGTATTTCTTTCTTTCTAGTGCCACTTTACACACTTCCGGGGTAAAAAAAAAGAGGGGGGGGGGGGGAGCCCAAAGTGGTGACACCTTATGTCTTCCTTTGTATGGTGCAAAAAAAGTGTGTGTGTGGGGGGGGGGGGCGCGAGCCGTAGTAGAACTAAAAGTTAAACAATGTTTACTGTACAGCCAGCACCAGTCAGTATCCAGTATTTACTGCAGTAAATATATTCTACATTATAAAATGGGTTCAAGAATGTAGCCAATTGGAAGCGCTGAAATGAGTCACCTGTGCGTGCATTAATTTCTCACTAACATGCACGGCCTGACGTCACAATGTTTACACTAGCAGTGCGCACTCAATCATTTGTTACAAGTGCGTGGCGCGCGACTATATGCGCTGTCAATCCCGTAAACAACTTCTAGTTCGGGCTGCCGGCCAGCCTTTCTTGTGCATAACATGTGGCGTACGTATACTCTTGACGTAAAGTACTTATATGTGTGGGATTTCCGAGTGTGACGTGTGTAAATGTTTGGGATGAACATCTTCGGACATCTTGACTTTTTGACTTGAGCGAGTGCTACATGTCAGTTCGGGAAACCCACTCACAAGGGGGGCCCCTCCTTATAAGTAACCCGTCCCCCTTATAAGTAACCCCGTCCCCCTTATAAGTAACCCCCAGGGCACCCCTTATAAGGAGTCTCCACGCTTTTTTGCAATGCAACGCGAAAATGAAAGGACTGCGGCAATTCGCTTGATTATGTCCATAAAGCTTCACAAGTTTCCTAGTTACTCACGAAATTTGAGCAAAATCGGTTCGAGGCATCATATCTAAAATCATGGATTTAAATGCGATGTCAAACGACCCATGCGAATGCTGAAATGCGAACGATTACTGGCGTGAGTGTCGCCAGGCGCGGCGGCGCGGCAATGCTTGAGTGCAGACGTGGCGACTGAGTACGTACTCAGTCGTACTCAGTCGCAAAGCGTGGAGACTCCTTATAAGGGGTGCCCCGGGGGTTACTTATAAGGGGGACGGGGTTACTTATAAGGGGGACGGGTTACTTATAGGGAGGGGCCCCCCTTGTGAGTGGGTTTCCCGAACTGATGTAGCTGACTGGTATTGACCCACAAAGGTACGTGAAAAATGCTGTTAGTTTTCGACCCATTTTATAAAACAAATGATGCACAGGATTATTTCGTGGCGTTAGTGGAGAACTCTATCCTGTGCATCATTTGTAGGGTGGAACATCCTATTACCGGACGCTTTTCTTTGTGGCTTTGAATTCCGTACTCATAGAATGAAATTTCGGCTAAAAACAACACCACTTATTCACAGACTCATGGAAATTACGAATTCAGCCAACTTACGTCATTTCTTCGTTCCAGTTTTTAGAAAATATGCTTCAAACATACCCCTCTAAAAATAGTGGTTTTTTGCGCGGTGCAAAATCGCATTGTATTACCGGACGCTATTTTCGTAATCGAATAATCGAGGTCTTTCGCACCTAATCCTTGCACCAGAATCACAATTCATCCCACAAATCGCCGTACACATTCTCACCGAGCGGATGACACACACAAAAAATCTGCAAATGAAGCTCAAATTTCGTATTTTACAGTAAAATGTCTGTCTTGACCATTTCGAACAGTTCACGCAATAAAACCTTGTGAGAAATCGACAACTGGTTAGAGTATACGTGCTTTGTCTATGGGAGCTGCACGCGCGGGTGATGAGTTGCGTGCCCCTTAGCGCACAACTATTCCGCATCGTTCGCGTTTGAGGACGATAGCTACAATTTTTCCGATATTGATCAGTGAACTTTTGGTTCTAATAGAATCTTCAGCATTTTTCCTGTATGTGAGTGGGATTTCATGGAATTTCAGTCGCGAAATGTGATTCAAACATGCATAAATATCAACTATAAACGAGGTGCGGGTCACTCAACTATAAATTTGAGGTAAAATGTGAATTTTTTCGTGTTTTTACATTTTTATGTGGCGTTTTTCGCGATTTCGGTCCACACAAAGTTCTGTGAGGCTAATCTACGAAGTCTCGCGCGTACAGAATGTCATTAGTACGCAAAAATGTGCGTGTCCGGTAATACCATGGTGTCCGGTGACACCATGCTTGCCTATATATTAACTAACCATGATAGACTTTAGACATAATCTACCACTTAATCAAAACCAGTAAGTAGGACCCCACCCCTGGCTTGGTACTGCCTGGTAGACCCTCTACATACTACATAAAACTAATCTAACGGTTAGCCTTGGCTGCCCTTGCATCTGTAACGTTCGTTAGGTCTAACATTGTAACATGTTGTTAGACTCTCCACAACTGTAGTAGATTCTAAGTTACACCACTACGGTTGTACGCACTGCACTACACTAGACTCTAGATCTAGTTAGCATTCGAGGATAAAATAAAACACCCTGTTCACAACATTCAAGGAAAATTTGTACATATCAGAACTTCCCGGCCCATATATATGTAGGCAAATCAAAGTAGATCTAATATTATTAGTAAATTAGACTGGTTCTAGACCTAGATATTTACGTAAATTTCTACCCATTTCCTGCAACGATCAGATTTTACAACATCAAAATGAATATATGGGACTGTACGTATTGGACCATCGTCGCAGAGAGTAAAACTAACGAGATTAGCTACCCTATCCTATGCTAATATCCCAAACCGTACGTGGGATTATGTTACAAATGAGATTATATCTGTTTCTCTGTCGTAAATATGGCTACTCAATAAACAGTTTTGATTTAAACAATAAACAATTCATCTGCAGTAATATACGTACGACACTGTCTGGGTTTCCTTTCAGCTCTCCAGCAGAAATGTTTCAATGCCAGATCGTCGCCCCCTATGTTTCTGTTTGGGAATGACTTTGCATCTAACTGTATACTAGTGTACGGGGAAAGTAAGACAAACGATACTCTATCTGTTCTGAAAAATACTGTTTTTTATCTTTCCTCTGTTTGAAATGATTGCTAATATCTTTCAAAAGTTATCTATTAATGTACATGGCATTGTATTCAGTATTTTGTCTTTGTTTAACAAGACAATAAGTGGAATATTTCTGGAATCCTATGTCTTATTGCAGGACGTAGCAGACGAAACTCATTTCATTTGGTTCTACACGTGTTTTGTGTTTCATGCAGGCCAGTTGTAACAAGCGGGTTGCGTGCAAAGTACAAACTTCGTTTCTGTTGTGAAAATGACAGTGATTCAGCAATTCTTCGTGTATCATCTTGTAACGAGTTCCTCCCCAAAAGTAGCAACGATAAGTTAGAAGAAGTATAGCTCCGTAATATCACTCAGGATGTACTTTGTCGCTGAAGTGGTCAGGTATGACTAAGCAAAGATGCACTAACATGTTAGGCATGATTGGTTTGACTGCGTACCGATACTGAAACTTATAAGTCATTATTATGTAAATTATAATGTCTTGCTGTGTTCTCAAGTAGATTGAGTCCAGCCTAGATTTAAAAAAAAAAAGCTAGTAAGAATTAATGGCAAACTCTTTCTCAGCTGGAAAAAAAAATTGATGTAGCATGGAAGAGTAAATTGCCATTTTACTATAGTTATACTTATATTTGCAAGTATTAAAAAAAGTCAAGTTGCAGAGTCATTGGTACCTTAGATGGCCCTCTATGCGAACACTGTAGATCATTTGTTTCCTAACCCTTTCATTTACCTTGATGATATTCTTGTGGGGCATATTTATTCTACTTACATAAAAAATCCACAGTTTTCTTTGGGCTAAAATACTAGATCTAACTATACTGCAGCCTAGCACTGACACTGTATAATCGCATGGCGTCTGGTCAAGGGAGGCCAATACATAATATCTGACAGAGTGGTATATAATCCTGCTGGTGGTAATGGCAGATTGAGCTGACCCTGTGGTTGGCAGCATAGTTCATAAGACCAAAAGGTTTGTAAACAGAAGGTCTAGGGTTCAAATCCTGAGTGGTGTGTTAACCCCTGGACAAGATGTTGAGCTCACAGCATCCCTCTACTGACCCATAAAGGCATCAACCTTTGGCCCTTATTAAGATTTTTCAATAGCAGCTTGTAGGCATTCTTTCCTTTTCTTTTCTCTTCTTTTTTTTTTTTTTTTTGGTCATAGCATGTTGCTGTTCTTTTGTGTTTGTGTTTGTGTTTTTTGGTCCTATAAATGTCGGTGCGGTTTTGAATTACTTCGTATTTTCCTTTTGCGATTAAGAAAGCTTTTATTGCACGAGTTGTCCAAAGTATTCAAATGCTGCTTTTTTGATGGTGAACCCGTCAATTATATATATATATATATATATATATATATATATATATATATATATATATATTTTTTTTTTTTTTTTTTAATTATTATTTTTTTAAAGCATTAATACTGTAACAAGTTTGGATTGACACAATGTGCACATGCATTCTGTTTAATTATCTCTAATTTCATCATACAGTCAACCATTCTGTACTCGAGATCATCTGTAATATTCTAATGTTATGTTAATTTCTGTTGAAGAAAAATGAAAATGAATCAAATTGAATTAAAAACACTGAATTGAACTGAAAAAAAAAAATGAATCGAAGAACAATATTAACACAGAAAGGTTACCTTGGATGAATGACTTTGTATAAGCTTTCTTTTCCCTTCTTATTTTTCCTGCTCTCAAAGCGAATGTACATCCATCTACCTGTCTTCCTGTCAGTCTATCTATCAATCTTTCTATATGTCTATCAATATCTATTTAAAAAATACACCTATAGGTACTCGGATATGATTGTCAATACATAAAATGTGCCAAAATGAATGAAGAAATCATGTTGCAGAACTTGAATGTTAAATATTCTTAGTTTATAAAGAATCAATCATTTATATTTTGAATGCAAAACAATATGGAGTAAAATCTAGCCACAAGTTTTATTTGTAAAATTGGGGGGAGGCATTGTTAATCAATTTTCTGGGAGTAAACTTTCATTGTAAATGCATACCAAGTTACATTGGCTTATATACAATGGTATGAATACTTTCTGTTTAATTCTTTCTTCACTACACCAAATTCAAAATGAAATCATTTTTTTTTTCTGGCATTTCATCATGATTCACTAGAGTTGTTGACTTTTTGTGACTCTGCATTTACAGGTATCTACAAAGGAATATGATGTCCTCCAGTGGAATGACTAAAGACAGAGTTCCATGAAGTTGGAATCAAGAGCACTTGTTTATTGAGGTATGTGCCTATTGTAACTTTTCTCTGAATTAGCACATCACATCTAGATACAGCATTGTTATAGATCAATTCAGGGAAATGTTTGTAAACACTGTGCATACTTCCATCACAAGGATTCAGTCGATGGATACTCTAGCCCTACATTCTTCCAGCTTGTATCTTGATTGAATTAAAAAAGTCCACGTGATTGTTTTCCAATACAGGGTCGTACATGGATGGAAGTGACATTAGAATGATATTCATGTGGATTAACAGGTGAAATATCTTTATTACCCTGAGACGTAAAGAATTTAGTCCTTTTGCCACTTTTAGCAAAGTAATCTCAGGTATTACCTCAAGCATCTGTCAGTAAGTACCTTTGAAAAGGGCTTGTCTTACCATTATGATAATAATTGTTCATTCTCATTCATTCAAATGATAATGATAATAGTTTTGTCCTACTATCAATATGCACCACCAAAAAGTAGGGCACATGGGTATATACAACATAGGCAGAGGAATGCATTTAGATACAAGACTTCTTTCTTTTTTAAGTCTTAGAACCTAGACTTTGGTTGTTCTGGAGATTCTCAAGACTACATTTCATTCAAAGCAAAATAATGATAATGAATGATGATGATAATGATGAAGATGGTAATATTATTAATACCAGCTGTGACAAGGTATAAAGGATCCAGTTCACCCTGTGAAAGTAAAGTTTACTCTGAAGGACAATGTGTAGTGATGGTGATGTTTCATAATAAAGATCTACCACAGAGTGCCTCATTTGCATATATTATAACAGTCATGAATGGGACATCTTCATAAAACCTCACCCAGGTAGAAAGAGCTGCTCCCATTAAAACCTTCTTCTAGGAACCTTACAATGCTCTCTTACTTTCATCCTTTGATATGAAAAGACATGATCCTATTACAATGCATGGGTCCCCTCATGGCTTTAAGAGAATGGTTTCTGAAGGGCTTCGGAAACAATAAGCTTCTGGACATGGTCTCAGTGAATCATCGTCCATGATTAGAATGCACTGGACCGGGACTACAGAAACAGAGAGGACCCAAAAATACTTTTCTCATTGAAAAACATTCCATTGCCTGACCACAACACATACAGCAACAACAAGAACTATCCTGCTTCTCGGAAAGTTTTCTTCTTTTTTAAGTGTCCATTAACTCAATAACAACAGCACTCTGCCAACTTTACATAATACCATGATACATGATACCACCATATGACACCATGATACATAATACCAACATCAACAAGGGAGGGGATCTATCCAAAATCATTCACTTTTGTATGTTTTTGATTCATACTTATACCAATTGGATTCTAAAGGGAGTCCCAAAAGTCTCAAAACTTGTTGTAGGCCGACACAAACCCTTTGGAATGTAGATCATAATTATATAGATAGATTCAGGGGAATAGGACTGTAAACTTGTCTCTCTCTTTTAAAGAGTGTTTTATCACTGCTCTTCAAAATGACCCTGCCCTGCTATCAGTATTGCCCTGTGGTTGCCACCATTTTTACAGCTAGCTTGTCTGGGTCAAGGGGAATATTTGGTAAAGTACATATCCGAGATGTAAGCTCCACACTTTATGAGCAGAGCCAGGAGTCTTCTTTTATACAGTCCAGATTCTTACCACAATTCTCCAATTATTGTATATGAATGCAAATAGGGCCTATGCATGAATTTGAAAACATTTCTTAATCTCCCATCACAGTTCCAACAAAGTAAATCCTCTTTTTTTCTGTGTCTGAAAGCCCTTTCATTGTTCAAGAATTCCACTTTGACAAAATGAGGTCTGGGAGAAGAGACTAATTTCTGTGCACACCCTGGAAAGGATATCCCTGCTAATATTTCCTGAAACGAGCTCAGGTGGAAATAATTCAGTTATACATGGTAGAGTAAAGGCATTCATCAACATTCTTGTGTCCTCATCTAGGGTCACACTTCTGCAGTTGTTTACTTTTCCTCAGCAGTTTATTTTTCCTCCTTCTTGGTTACCACAGTCCATGTGACATGAAATGGCTTTATTCACACACAGGAAACCTCACACTCAGCAGCCCACGCCTGAAAGTTAGCCAGGCTTCTTTAATTCTGGTAGATGGCTGGACCTGCATGGGGATTTTTGATCTCTATCTCAGCCAATTACTGTCTGTCAATCATGTAGCATCATTGCACTCAGTATATTGTAGCCTTCAATCTGAAATAACAGAAAAGAAATGATGATATTTCTCATGCATGCGTAAATGATGACTAAATGAAACAAGACTACGGGGGCATTTCATGATGTGTTTTGTCCCATCATTTTTCTGACAAACCATTATAAGCTACTGAAATCCTGATACCTGATTGGCTGAGATAATTAGTCTGACAAAGTTGTTAGACAAAACGCTTTATGAAATGCCCCCAGATGACACACCCATGATGTGGTATAGAAATTCATCAATTTACCAACCATGCTTTCAAGCAAAAAAGAAGAGGGCTTTTAGACTTTTATAGTCTAAAAAAAAGTTTTGGAGTTCAGTTGAGGCTAAATCATACATTTTGATAAGTCAAAGAATAATGTTTTGACATGATAGAAACATATGTCCATTGTTTTCATTTCCATATGTTCTACAATCTTTCTTCTAAGTCTTAACAGAATCAGGGGGGAAAACATAATAAGTATGTAAAAGTAAAAGGATATTGTATCATCTGTTGCCACAGCATTCTATCTCTTCTCCTCTCACAATATATCAATCTGTTTCATTGAGCATAAACTTTACCATGCCTTTATCGTCAAATTAGCCATGCAGTATAATACCCTATAAACTGTAAACACTGTACTTCATGATTCTCATGCTGTACGCTAACCTCCACACTGAACTTTCACATCACTTTAAAGAATGCAAGGTACCAGACTCAAAAGAATGTTAATCCATTTCACAACTTTGTCAAGTTCATTGTTCTCAGCAAGGTGAGAATATGTGCAAACCTTGCAAATATCCTGTGTTAAAAATATGCAACCTTTTGTTGAGCTGCAATGTAAACAGAGAGAGAGGGGGGGGGGGGGGGAGAGAAGGAGAAAGAAGTGGAAAAGCCATAGAAGTATTCATAAAGTCTGTTAGTGTGGTTACACTTCTAGATGTACCGTTGCAGAACTTGAAACCTGTGTTGACGGCAAAAGGTGTTATGTGACCCATGTGGCCATACCCATGAATAGGGCGCTTTGTGACAGAAACACTTCATGAGGTTTCCCTGCACGCTGGGAAGGTGAAAGATGTGACCCAGTGGGGAGCATGCCCTAAAAATCCGGCAGCATGGTGTTTATAGTATCTCACGCTGTGAGTTCTCCAGCAAGAACCTTCAGTGCCGTTGTAGCCTGATAGTCAGTGCATCTAGATGATGGTGAACTTTTCTGCCATTCCTGCGGTACCTGGGAGCCTAAAGTCACCATTTTTCTATAGCTTTGTACTTTCCTCACCCCTCTCCCCAGTCAGCAGGTGGCATGGAATTTCTCCTAATTCCCCAGAAAGCTGGCCCTGTGGGAGAGCCTATAACTTCCTCCATAGCTAGCTCATACTCAGAAGTCCTTTGAACGATATGCTGGTGGAGGGAATTAAATTCTCCAAAAAAAAAGTCAAAAACTGTAGCAAGATTCACACGAACATATATTAGCGGGATACAAATCTTGAGAGTTGCCTCGTAGTCCAAATCTTTCAATATTTGGCAGTTTTGGTGGACAAAAAATCTCTGTATTTGGATCGCAGTCTACATCCTACTGTTTTGTCTGTGTGTATGACACTACCAGTGGTATGATGGTGTCTTCACCTTTGAACGGGAGGTTCTAGCTTCAAATCCTGCCCAGCACATCTCTTCTTGAATGCAGGATTTTATCCATGATGCCCCTCTTGTCCCAGGTGTGTGATGGTTCCTTGGCGATGCTGGGGTACACAATAATGGCAGAGCCCTCTGGAAGATCAGAGTTAACACTGATGATGTTACCATAAGAGAAGACTTTCATTATCATTTTCAGTCATCATCATCATCATGATCGTTCTTTGCATGTACCAATTGTAATATGCAATTGTTCTTTTTTTTACACTTTAAAATGTATTTTGTATCTTATATTGTATCATATTTGTAATTTTGACTTTCTGGATCCAATGGAAGACCAGCAAGGTTGGAATCGCTAAACAAGGGCTATCCAGCCATTGTCTTTTGTATGGAAAATAAAATTAATCAATCCATCAATCATTGCTATCATCATCAATAATGTTACTATCATCATCATCATCATTTGTTTTATCATCATCATACAATGAATTGTGTCTTAAAGTAAGGTATGTCTTTTATCTCTAGGAACATTTTTCGTTCTGTCTTCACCTCCTTGTTTAATTAACTGAGCCTGTAAGAAGTTAAAATGAATCAGCAAGTATATACCCTCAAGATTATAGGTGCAAGTTAAACATGATTCTCACTTGAGAATCTGAGTGGAATATGGATTTGAAATGACTCAAGCAATACTGTCAGCATGAAATATTTTCAAACGTGGAAATGTTTGTGAATTTCTCATGCCACAGAACTGCTGCAAAAAATGATGGCATGCAAACTATTTTTTGGAGTAACTCAAATATGATCATCAATGTTCTCAATCTGAAAAATCATAGAGGGCAGAGGTCAATGAAATTGGTCCAGTGCATTTTCTTATCCATACAGTACTTCAAAGTAGTGTACTAACGAGCTGTCATTTTTTTTTCCTTTCCTATGACCGGAGAATGGTGTGTACATTATTTAGATAGTGCACTCTGCTTAATTGTATGGAGTTAATTAGAGCAGATTCTCTTTCCAATCAAACCAAAGTACCCAATCAAGAGGTGAAAAATACTGTTACAAAGAAGTGTTTATTCAAAACTTTCCCAATTGAGAAGAGTACCTCATTAAGTGGTACCCTATTATACACAGCCTACAGTAACTCTCTGTGTGCATCTATTAGAGTCACAAAAGCAGCATTACATACCTGCATTTAACTGGGTACCTAGTTGATATGATTAGCTATAAGAGTTCTAATTGATGAACTCTTATGCTCTTATTCTCTTCATTGACTCAAAAGCTAGACTTAACTATCTCTCTCTTCTTTTTACTTTCAACTAAATTTATAATTGCTTTCTTCATTGCTTTAATAGCATTGCTATCACTGCTGCAACCAGTATCCTTGATCATAATATGACTGAATTTTTAAAATGGTAGTGGTCTCTTGTGTGGAATAAAACTTGTGAAGTAGGCCGGTCCTATTTGCAAAATAATATATTGGTGAGGTTTTTAAACGAAACCCCAATCACTAAACCTTCCACTTCTGCTTTTCAAGATCGGCATGCATGGTATGCAGAGGTCGGTTTCACAACATCTCTTTTCCCTCTCATTCACCAACAACAAGTATCAGCTCCTGTTGAGCACTTAAAAGCAGGAATTTGGTTGTAAATTATCGTTGTTCATAGGAAACTCTTTGTACTTTGCAATTCTGCTTTGTATCATTTCTGGTGCAGGGCGCTCTCTTTGTAATTTGACAGAGATTTTTAAAAAAATGAACTAAATAGCATCTGTATTTTCTCCATACCTGTAGACATGATCTTGCATTATTTGCTTTACTTTGCAACTTCGAGTAATCTTACATTTTTGAAATTGAATGAATTAATTCTAAGTTATGAATATTCAAGCCATATAAAGAAGGGAGATTTCTGGTTTCTCTATCTTTCTGTGATAGCTGTTGACATCATCACATAAGCAAAAATTATATGAACCAAATAAGATTGTATGGAGATGCATACAAGTAGAAGTTTAACTTATATTTTATCATCTTTGCTCCTTCACATAAATGCACTAAAAGCCAGCTAGCTAAGTTCAATCATATCGTGGTGATGCATGATGCATATTGTCCACAGTATCAAATGCGGGTGAGGAGTCCTTCTTCAAGATTCCAGTGGGTAACAGGAGACAAAGGTTAAAGGGATTGTACAGTACTGGTTGAGGTAAGGATTCAGCTTGTTGCATTTTGCGAGATATTTAGAAACCACTGTATAAAATGTTAAAGAGCATACAATTCTAAGTAGAATCAAAAGTTTATTTGATGAAAATCAGTTTTGAAATGACTGAGGTATCTTAAAACAAGGAAAAACAAAGAGATCCTAATAAAAGTTGTGGCCTGTCAATTTTATTAGGTTCACTTTTTAGGATATCTCAGCCATTTCAAGGCCAATTTTCATCAAACGAATGTTGAATCCTTCTTGAAATTACATGCTCTTTCATATTTCATAAGAGGTTTCTCATTATCTCACTAAAAAAATTTTATAAACCTGAATCCTCACCTCAACCAGTACTGTACAGTCCCTTTAACACACAATGACAGTGGTGTCCCAAGCTGGTAGTCCAAAGAGTTAACCCATGTCTTCCTTGAAAAGATCATTTCTTCTCTGCAGATTTGATACATGGTGTACCCTGTATCCATTAGGAGGGGAGTTTTTGTTTGACATCTGTGATATATCAATACAACTTTTATATAGGCCCTAATCTGCTCATGAAATAGGACTCGGAGTGATCATTGCGATCTGTACGTGCTTTTGAGTGTGTACTAGTGATGGTGCAGTAACTGTGGTCATCAGCGAAATGCTCCCTGACTTGAAATTCCAGAAAGTGAGAAGGGACATTTCTTCTTCTTTTTTTTTTTGGAGGGGGGGGGGGAGGGGTTATGTCAATTGGAACCTGGGCTGTTCCAGGGTGGGCCGGCTGAAGGAATTTGCAGGCATTAAACAGGGAAGATATCTTGAAATGAAACAAAAAAGGCGGTACATTTTTCTTGATCCCCATGGCTCTACTTCAATTACTTCGTGTGTCGGATTTAATTCATAGATTGTTCCATCAAAATAAT
Organism: Diadema antillarum; assembly: GCF_040938485.1. Taxonomy (NCBI): domain Eukaryota; kingdom Metazoa; phylum Echinodermata; class Echinoidea; order Diadematoida; family Diadematidae; genus Diadema; species Diadema antillarum. Next base: position 163,512 of record NW_027271940.1, on the reverse strand, counting down.
CGGGAGAGATTTGTTCCAAACGACAGAGGCCGCTGAAAGGTTGTATGCAATGTGTTATATCTCTCTAGTATGGAATATTACAATGTGGGGCAATGCTTCTGTCTTTCCGTGGACCTGCATGGACTTACAATGTAGGTCCATGGTCTTTCTATGAGAAAAATGTAATTGATTTGCATGCTTGCTTTTGACACTGTAGCTATATCATACTTCCCATAGATGGGATATGAGTAAGAGGTATGTATTATCTCTTGGTATCTCTTATCATTATTATTCTATCTCTTATGGTTATTATTGTTATTGTTATTTGTTTTGTTTTGTTTGTTTTTTTACCTTTTTAATATTCTTTAGATATTGCTGAAATGAAAATGTGTATTTAATACACATTACATGCCAATTTTAAGTATTTTCATTTTTTCATATGTCTGAGTGAAAAAGTGAGGCATGTTTTCCCCAAACACGTTTCTCAAAGCATGTTTATCCACACACAGTCTGTATGTGTTTTCTGTCAACCAGCTAGGGTAGGCTACATGTTTGCAACCCAAATAGTGACCCTTTTTTCAATTCAATTCAATTCATGGTTTATTCAATCATCTTCACAGCTGAGTAGCTGAATTGCGATGATTGTGTATACATAGTAAAATGACATAAGAATAACATAATTTCATCAATTTAAACACAACGTATAAAACATGGATTATACTTTCCAAATACTTTGTTTTAAATATAAATCTAATGAATTCATATTACAAAATATCATCATACAGTTTTAAATGATACCATATGAGTGCATCACAAAATAAAAACTGAATAAACTCAGCAATCTGAACCAGATATGAGAACATGATAATGAACCAAGTTAAAAAAAAAGATGCTAATATTACAACATTAAACATCGTGAAATATTCCTCATACTATATATCCAATCACCTATTTAAAGTGTTCAAAGTACAATGTATAAACTGCAGGGAAGATATTAGATACTTACTACTAAGGGGATGGAATCCAGTTTGAAGTTTTGTAGTGTAATATAAATTAGATCTGATACTCATAGTACTACTTACTTCTGCCACAGTGTATGTATGTAGGCTAATATATAGGCCTAAGTACTCTGGTGTACATGTACATTTTATGTACGGTACGTGTATGAGCATTGCATATTTGATGGCCAAACTGCAGTGTTTATTTTTGTAACACTGTTTACAGGTGGCAATCAGTAAGCAAACTCCCTTTAGTGGCTGTATGCTCTGTAAGAAATGGGTTTCAGAAACATGATTGTCAACAAGTTTTATTGCAGGTGTGAAACCTCTCCTCTGTAAAGAGGGGCACGAGCCACCATCACAGATAGTCAACTCGCTCCTTCCCTTGCCCACTTAACAGAATAACCCAGATTTTCTGGACATGATGCTTGAACAGTACCCGTCTACAGGAGAGCAATTAGATTTCATCATTATCTATTGCTGCATCTGGTTCCCATTCCATTTCAAAAAGATGATGGATGTGTTGGCAAAAAAAAAAAGAAGAAGAAAGAAGGGACAAAAAAGGGGAGCTAGGACTCATAGGCGGTGGTAGCTATTTCGATAGAAAGGATTGCATCTATGTTTGGGTTATTTTTTCATTTTTGTGACCAAAGATACATCTCACCGCAGCAAACACATTTAGATATCCATGAGGAATATTGCCAGGACTACTGAGACTGTCGCCACTTTCCATTCTACTGCTGTAACTCACTTTAACTCTGATAGTTTCCTGCTACTGATATGGCCATGATTAATTCAGAAATATTAGAACTAGTCTCATTTTGAGACTCCTTGTGCTGTTAAATCCAAAACAAAACAAAACAAAACAAAAACCCACACACATTTCATTTTTTTTTTTCATTTCAATTTATTTTCATATTTCTCACATATATCACAATATAAAATAAATTGATACGAAATCTATACAGAACATAATTCAAAATAGAACTTCACCGGAATGTTCAAAAGTTTGTCTTGGTATACACAAGGTCTGTATACATGCGAGTTAAACTGAGATCATAATGTGAAAAAAATATGATGGGGCCTGCGTAAAAGCAAGCTTGTATAGAGCCGCAGGTCCCGTGGTAAAATCAGATTAGGGGAAGCATAAGTACAGATATTTTTAGACCATACTATAATTGGGGGATCCGATTAAAACGAACAAGATCAAATCAAATGTTGCTATATAAAATACAGAATAAAACACTGAAAGGTCACATGTTGCAACTATAACCTACTACAAGTAAGGACATTGAGAGAACAACGACTGAGATTGTAAGGATTTAAGTGGGTGTGGAGGTATAGATGATGACGTAACAATTGGCATAAATACATAAATGGAAGGTGGGCTAAAAGAATTTTGTCGTGAATATAAAATATACACACAAGGACAATGGAGCTCAGGTGTCAAATTCCAGCGGGGTCCTAAACCATGCAGGCCGTGTGACCATGGTAACAGACAGCTGCCACGCGCAAGAATTCCAACAATCGAGTGTAACAATAAAAACTTAGAGAGCGCAACAGGCAGACTGATCGAAGAATAATAATGTACATGGTTAGGATCCCGTCGGACTACTACTAGAAGATAAATGAGATAGACAAGGGAGGAAATACTGAGCAACAAGTACTATACAATATGCATGCCGTAGCTGCTCAAAAGATATTGTTTTAATTTTCGTTTGAATGAGGTTAAAGTGGTGCAGCTTGTAAGTTCCGTAGGGAGTTCATTCCAGTACTTAGGTCCAGTGAACATGATAGTTTTTTTCGCAAAAATTGTTCGGGTACGTGGCAGGTGATACGCATAACGTTGGCGGGTTGGATAATCATGAACTGTATAGTTTCTTGTGAACATTTTGGAAAATGCATCTGGTAATTGGCCAGTTGAGAATTGAAACATAAACAGGCAAACGTTGTAAGAAAATAACTCAGGAATTTTCAAAATTTTATTGCTTATAAAAAGTTCATTCGTATGCGATAAGTATCCAGCGTGGTTTACAATTCTAATAGCGCGTTTTTGCACAATAAATAACAAATCGATAAGATTTTTAGAAGCATTTCCCTATGCCAGAATCCCATAATTAAGATAGGGAGATATCAAAGTTGAATATATACTCTGTAGAATATTACATGGAAAATAATAACTAAGTTTGTTTAGAACCCCTGTATTTCTAGCAATAATTCTACTTACATAACCAACATGGGTTCTCCAAGATAAATCACTATCAATGTAAAGACCCAAGAATTTTGTGCTGTTGACCTGTGACAAATCAATGTTGTTGATCTTGACAGAAATAGGTAGTACAGGTGGGGAATTACTAAACAAAATATAATGAGTTTTTTCAAGGTTTAAGGAAAGTTTGTTTGCAAAAATCCAAGATTGAACAGAAACAAGTTCTTCATTTATTATGTTTATAAGTTCATCAGGATTTGGATGAGAAAAGAACAAATTTGTATCGTCTGCAAAACAAACGAAGGAAAGGATCTTAGATGAGTTCTGAATATCGTTGATATACAAAATGAAAAGAAGTGGACCTAACAGGGAACCCTGAGGAACCCCGCAAGAAATTAACTTAGGTTGGGAATCGTGACCGTGGATACTTACAAATTGTTTTCTATTTGTCAGATAATCAGAAAACCATTCTAGCGCCTTACCCCGAATTCCGTAATGATTTAATTTATAAAGTAAAATATCATGATCTATTGTATCAAACGCCTTTGAAAAGTCAAGAAAAACACCAACAGTATGAGATACATCATCTATAGCATGAGCTATCTTATCAATAAACTTGAGTAATGCGTGAGTTGTACTATGTTTTTTGCGAAATCCAAATTGAGAATCAGTAAATATTTTTGACTGAAGAAGAAAATTAAGGGTACGTTTATACACAAGTCTTTCGAGTATCTTTGAAAAGGAAGTTAAAAGGGAAATAGGACGATAATTACTAACAAAATCTTTTCGCCCTTTTTTAAAAATGGGAACAACTCTGGCTACTTTCATTTTACAAGGAACTTTACCACTAGATAAGGATTGATTCAAAATAAAAGTAAGGGGTGAAATTATTTCATGAATCACGTTCTTTACCAAAAAATTTGTGATTCCATCGTATCCCGAACTTTTTTTGTTATTTAATCTATCAACAATCTTTATTATTTCATCTTCAACAATCGGTACAAAAAATAAAGATGCCACATTCCTATTATCCAGAAAAGAGTGAAATTCCTGGTGCGCTGAAGGGATTTTGTCAGCCAGATTTGGGCCAATGTGTACAAAGTAATCATTAAAAACTTCAGCTATGTCTATGGGGTCGTCAATACGAACATCATCCTCTTGAACATAACTAGGAGCATTATTGTCAGTATTACATTTCAACGCCTGATTTATCACCCTCCACGTACCCTTCACATCATATTTGCATTTATCGAATTGATTCATGAAATACATCCGTTTGGCTAACCGTAATGAAGAAGTAAGGATATTACGATACCGAGTATATCGGGACTTATTCATAACAGTGGGTACTTTACGATATTTACGAAACAGTTTATTTTTCTTATTAATGGATTTTAAAAGTGATTTAGTAACCCATGGCTGCCGAGGTACTTTTTTATGATTTGATTTAAAACATTTACGACAAGGGATAACAGTATTGAGCTGAGTAATGAAAATATCTATGAAAATATCAAATGATAGGTTTACGTCATTTTGATTATAAACAATCGACCAATCAACGAGTTTTAACTTTTCTCTAAGCCTGTTAATATTTGAGTCTGACATCACACGAAAACCGGAAGTGTTGTGCACACTTTCTGTCAGAGTGTCAACGTTACCAATAAGTGCATACACAGGAAAATGATCAGAGATATCAGTAACCACAATACCAGGTGAAATAGGAGAAGATAACTTGTTAACAAATATATTATCGATTAAAGTAGAAGAAATATCAGTGATTCTTGTAGGTTTTCTTATAAGAGGAATGAAAGACTTAGACAGCATTTGATTGAGAAATTCTTGACAATTATGGTTATCGTAGTTTAAAAGATTTAAATTAAAATCACCCATAAGAAAACATGATTTATTTCTGAAATACTGGTTCAACAAAATGCCATCGAGTAATTCAACGAACTCAGTTAAATTCGAATTTGGTGGTCTGTAAATTTCCCCGACAATTACATTTCCTTTATTTGGTACTTTTATCTCGATGAAAATACTTTCAAAAAATTCTGTCATAAAACTGAACTCCTCTAATAACCGATGGTTTAAATTTTCTGTGACATAAAAACCAACTCCACCTCCTTTCTTACATAATCTATTGTTTGTTATAAGTTTAAATTGATCAATGTGAAACAAGGAGGAAGGTGACTTCTCCTGTAACCATGTTTCACTGAGACCGATGACACCATGAGTAAATCGTAGTTCATCAATGAATAGAAGAAATTGATCAAAATGTTGGTTTAAACTCCTTATATTAAAATGAGAAATGAAAAGTTGATTTGGGTCAGAATGGGATGATGAAATGAGATCTTTTTCTGAGCAGTAATTTGCAGAAAACATATATGCTGGAATGTCATTTAAATCAAAATCTAGTTTTAATTCATCAGATTCTGTAGTTAAGAACATTTTAGAAGCAAAATTATCATCGTTCTCATTATTTGTAGTGGTTACGGAACTTCCACCTTCCGATAACTGAACATCTGCAAGAGTATCATTCATATTCATTGGGATAAAACTCTATGCAAATCATCCTATTTTCCACAGTATTTTCGTTGAGAAATGTGACAAAATGAGCAGGAGTACTAAACATGACATATTGCCATTGACCAAGATACATGGTGGTAAAAGACACGGTATAATATTTGTCCTGGGGACATGTATGCACCTGAGTAGCTATTGCCGACATTGGGAAAACATGTTTACGTAAGAACGGGGAAAAATACATCAGCATCAACGCATGGAATTCGGAAGTGCAAATAGCGAGTGAGCGAATAAAAAGTACTGGGGTTCTGCAAACACGAATGGAATGTGTCACTCGATTGGATAACGCGTGAAACAATGTATACAACGGATACAGTGGATACATAGATTCAACTGGTGCGAATAACGTTTCTGTAGGTTCAATTAAGAATTGCGAACATGTGACCTTCCCTAAGAGCAGACATGCACACTTGGCATTGCTAATAAATACGAAAATGTAACATTTAGACAAAAACGCAAAAACAAACAAAAGAAAAATAAGCATGTACAACACTGGCTCTATCTTAGAGCACATCACTGTCATCACAAGTGATAATAAGGTGACAAAAAATGTCAAACTATACATTTCTTAGAGTCATGAGATATCGACTGCCAACTCACCCTCCCCTCCCTGATACAATTTACAATAATTGCAGACTTAAGCTTGGTCCATGAACTGAGTTTAAAATTGAGTTGGTGTAGTTAAAGATAAGGTTCATTAAGTAAAGTACACTGCATCATAGAAAATGAATATACCAAAACCCCATCACTTCGTACTATTCTTCTCAGTGGTACTGCAAGATCCACAAAAAGGGAGATTTATTTTCATTCAAGAATGGCATGACCCATAAAATCTTGATGTCTGTATTAAATGGCTACTAACAACATGGCAGATGATAATTCTGAAGATGAGTGTGAGACTGTAGTAGTCTTGTTCCAGGACATCCTGTAAATGAGACAATCACTGTCCTGCATTCAATAATGCTAATATCAACAAAATGCATCTCCCAAGAAAATGCTTCAAAGGTCAGGAAGAAAAAAAAGCACCTTTAGGTGCTGTTAAGTTCTGTAATAAAAAAAGTTTCAAAAGATGTGGTTAACGCGTTGAAGACTAGTTCCGAGTATACTCGGGCAGGTGTCTATGAGGAATGCGTGTTGGAGCAAAATCAGCCCATCCTCAACGGGTTAAGAAGACTTCATTGCAAATATATCAAGATTGCACTTTTGAGACATATTGTACAAAGTAATCTCATGTGAGATGGATATTTGTCTGTAACATTAACTAAAAGAATGATGAATATTAACCCATTGATATTCTAGGGTTTCTTGCAACATTTCGAAGTAATAGTAGTTTGCACTATTTTACACAGATTTTACATAATTTGATCAAATAGTAGTGGAGATTAATTTTCAAAGTAGCATGAGGCAGGGATGATGTGAACATGGCAAAGAAACAGACACATTAATCACCCACACCCCGCACACTCACAGATTTAATGCACAAACATAGAAGTGTAACGGCAGGTTGTCCATTTATTTTCAAAAGACAGTACAGGTGCCAGAGGGTCATAGGATGCATTTCTTTTAGAGTATATTACATTCTTATTCATGCTGAAAGACCCTAGGATTTTGCAGATTCCATACTCTTTGCAATTACATTGAGTTCATATGAAATGGCAAAACTGGAGCCCAGTATATTCTATTCTATTTTGTTCTATTCCAATATATATTTATATCAGAACATCATATCCCACTCACAATCATTGCTAGTGAAAGCATGAGATATTATCCCCGCAGTGGAGGTGAGGATGAGACATAAAAACATTGGTTGAAAATACTGCATCTCTCACACTGGCATCATTGGTATGGATGACCATCGTTTGACATTTGCTGACTGCTAACATGCAGCATGAGTCATAGCCGAGGGATATTTTGAGTTCCCTCTGCCTCCAATCTCGACCTTTCAATCTCATGTATAGTTGTAGGAAACCGACTCTTACGGTTATTGCAAGATTATTCTGTTTGATATGATAATGGTTTCAATTCAATTCAATCATAGTTTATTTCCAATCAACGAAAATCAAAAACATAGTACAATGTATACATGTCATTAACTGATATTGTTCAAACGCTTGCAAAAGATTCATGTAATATACGAGACAAATTATAGAACAACATATATGTACAATAATAAAGAGGAACACTGTACAAATACTACGTGGGCGAGCGGAAAATAAATTCGATCATGGAAAATAGTGATCCACTAAAAAGCAAAGCTTGTCGGACGTGGATCGCTAGATAAATAATGAGTGAATGATATACTATTCTATAACAATATACATGTAGTTATTTTGAGATACACAGGTCGGGAAAAAAATATAGAATACAGAATATAGAATATTTCTATTTCTATTTCTATTTGGTCTCAAGCAACAGAATAAAGTCTGAATATTAATTCATATGTGGACTGTTCATGTCACCTCTCAAACACAGGATACAATGACACAACTCATTAGTTGATACATAATAATTGTTACTAATTAAAGTGACGCCTTGACTGAAATTGTTCTTTTATAAGAAAAGAATGAACTGGTTGAATTGATTTTGGTTCTTTATTCTTTTGACATAATACATTCAAAGAATCTTCTCACTACTGATGACTACATGTCTTTTGCATTTGTGATAATAATTGGTGTTTGCATTACATTTTGGAGCATGCACTGAAAATAGATTGGCCTTTGAATTGACCATATGATACCTCACATCAAAGAGACATGAATTTGTCTACAATTAAATATAACGACATGGACGTTCTGGAAATTACATAAAACTATACCAAATTTACTCCATGGAGATACCAGCAGTCAAGTTTCACTTATAGATAAAAATGTGATCAGTGCAAGTAATTTTCATATGTGAATTGTGATCAACATGAAAACCAAAATTACTGCATTGTGATAGGATAGGATAGGATAGGATAGGATATAGGATAGGATAGGATAGGATAGGATAGGATAGGATAGGATAGGATAGGATAGGATAGGATAGGATAGGATAGGATAGGATAGGATAGGATAGGATAGGATAGGATAGGATAGGATAGGATAGGATAGGATAGGATAGGATAGGATAGGATAGGATAGAATAGAATAGAATAGAATAGAATAGAATAGAACAGTGTAGAATAGAATAGAATAGAATAGAATAGAACAGTATAGAATAGAACAGTATAGAATAGAATAGAATAGAATTGAATAGAATAGAATAGAATAGAATAGAATAGAATCGAATCAAACAGAATAGAAATCAGAATAGAATAGAATAGAATAGAATAGAATAGAATAGAATAGAATAGAATAGAATAGAAATCAGAATAGAATAGTAATCAGAATAAACTAACTTTTGTTGTAAAGATTCTACAAGTAACATTTATCCAAATACATGTATATCAGTCCTCCATTTTCTTAAGTACAATTTCCCAAAGGTGTAATTGACATATTCTTAATGAAGACTTCAAAAAGTACTTCTTTCACCTCTCACATGATATGTATTTAATCAAAATGCATGGTGAAATGCAGTGTGACAGACACAACTGTATATGTGATTTAGAATCTTCTGTGATTCTAAATCACAGCTTTTCAAAAATATTATGTTCTAATATTTAAGCCATATTTCTCATATGACTGAGGAATTAAAAAAAAAAGATTAATATACTTGTGGTGTGTGTTCAATGAGAGTTTAACTGCATTTTGTAGATTTTCATAAATCATTTTGTTGTAACTAACATATCTGCCCAAATGAAATAAAACATATGTGCCTTAAAAAGAAACACCATTCTAGAAACTTCATACCTCTTCTTTTTCCACATTTTAGCACACATGCTTTTGTTAAGATAAGACCATTTCAATATGTTTGCATAACTTAAACATATTCAAAAGATGTAATAGAAAATAAGAAGTATTGATTTGAATTTGTCACATGGCTATGTCTTCAGATGATATGCAAGTGTTTCATATTCATGCTAACACTGCTCTATGCTTACTCAAAGTCTGTCAGCGCTTAAATCTTTCCAGTTATTGCATTTTTCCCCTGACTAATTCATTCCATTCATCAGATCAGTTTCTATAATGCAGATTCACGGTTGAAGAAAGAAAAAAGGGAATGAGCAAAGAATCTATTATCTTCCTCCTAAGCACAATCATTAGGTAGACAGCTCCTTTGCCAAAAAAAATGAGGAAAAAGAAGGAAAAATCTGTTGCATTGACCTAGAATGAGATACTCAGTAGTGAGTCATCTTGCCTCCCCTGTCAAGATGATGATCGTAGAGGGGAGAGGACTTTTTCATCCGGGAAAGGTTGAACTCTGATGTGCACTTGGTGTTGATGTTGTTTTGTTTTGTTTTGCTTTGTTGTTGTTATTGGTTTTTTTGTTGTTGTTCAGCTATTCCCTGAAGAACAAATATTTTTACACACACACACACACACACACACATTTTTTTTTTGTTTTATGAAATTCTTTATTAATTTTGAATTTCATGCAATATCAGGTCCATGTTAATAATGTACAAAAATAAGCAGCTGCATTCTTCTCTCTTGTGCTGCTAAATCATTTTTTCCAAGGTACAGTATAATATATATTTTTTTTCACACACATACGCACACACACACACACACACACACACACATACAAACATCAACATTTGGAAAAGTATTTATGTGTTGCCTGTGTCTTAAAACAGACAGGTTTATATTGTGACTGTCAAACTTTCATTGTACTTGCCCCCTGTGCATAGTCTGTACATCTTAGAGAATGCTGCCACCTATGTGCCAGATGACAAAATTTAATGTTAGATCGTGCAGTGAGGAAAAACAAACAAACAAACAAACCACAAGATGTCTGAAGGATTTGCCAGATAGTGCAACACAGTAATAAATGACAAAACAAGCAAACAAACAAACATGTCTAGAGTGCCATGTATTGTGGGAGCACCCACTCTGGTGCATTGGATTAGACTCAAGACTCTTACATAGTAGATCCAGGGTTCATATCCCTCTGTTGCTCCAGGTGTGTGTGAAATGAGTACTTTAAATGAATATGAAGCAAGGTTGAAACAGGCGATGACATGGCTGTCTTGAAGAATGATGCTGACATTGAAGAGCTGTATACACTCCAGGGTTTATGAGACAATGTTCATCATTTACATTACTAATTGCCAATGTAATTGTTCATTTCTGAATTTCCAGTTACAATAACATAAATATGTTCTTTTATTCAGAGGTACCATCATCAAACGAAAAGGATATTTTGTTGATCTAGAGATTGCAATTTCTCAAGTTGTATAATGCATGTATGAGTTGGAAACTGAAGTGATCAGCAGTGCAATGTCATTAAAGGCTGATTTTGATATTTCTGGTTCTGTATATTGTATCTTGACATTCACAGGTTTGATTGAGTGATTGTTTGTGTGTTTGTTTGTTTGTTTGTTTTGGAAGTGTGGTATCTGCTGCAATTGAAGGTGATTGACATAAACATTGACTTCATTTCTATGTAGAACATACATTTTGATAGATGATTATGTACACAAGATAACTTTATCTGTATTAGATCTGAAGTTCTTGAAGTTGAGAAGATGATCAAAGGAAATGTAGGAAAAATACATATGCTTCTTCATTATCAACAACAACTGTATCACCTTTATCAAGCAATCCTGTCAAAATCAGTAGAAAATTTTTGTCTTAAAGATAAAGACATATTACAAGCAATGATTTAACCATAGGAAGGCATGATATGATGTATGTGGGTTACAAAATTCAACACATTCACAACATGTGCCTATATAGATACTCATTCACTGTCACATGATACATAAGAGCAAAGGCATTGGTAGGCAGATATTGTGGTCCCATGAAACTGAAAGGAGAAACAGATAGGAACACATCATGGGGAAAATAGATAGAACTCTTAATTTTGAAACTGGAGAGTAGTTTTTACCAAAGTTTGTACCACATGAAGTTGTAATTTGAGCTTGCAAGTGTCCAAAGAATAAATTTCAGCGAAAAGAAAATTAGAGATATGCAATTTGAAGAATTCCTCAACCTATCTCCCCCCTCCCAACAAAACCTCAAAATCAACAAGAAAGTAAAATCTCCTGATTTAATGTAATTCAGTTTAACTCATTTCGTGCCATCACATAAATTTTCCCATTGGCATTGTCTGTAAACTATTTGGCAGTGGTGTTCACAGAGTTAGGCGGGATGGATGCCCTGTCAATCTGCAGCAAGCAAATGGTTGAGTTGAGATGGAGGCTAGTGCTGAGCTATCATCGTTTCCCTGCTCCTGCTTCCAGTGAGATGCGCTTGATTCCTCTGATTATTCCATCACTCACAGTTCCAAGCTTCTCTCATCCGTCTCATGGTTCCATCTGACGATCTCTCTCCTTTTCCTTTGGTCTTAGTTGGTGGTAAGTGAAAGACAGTGGCTGTATTATCTCCTCCAAATGGCAGAACAACCAAGTATTCTTGAAATAAAGGCTGGCTGATTAAGACAAAAAATTGCTGTTTATCCAGTCAAAGTTATTTATGGCCTAATCACCTTTTCCAGTTCTGTCAGAGGTTTCTACCACATTTGGAAAAAATTAACCCACTCATATGGTTTAACGATAATAAGCTTAGATATTTAAGATCAGTGAGACAAATGTGTTCCATGAGTTAAGAGTATTTATAATGGCACTCTAAATTCTTGGCAGATATACATGGTAAAGACACTGTGGGTTAAAGAAACAAAATTAATGGTCTTCTGTAGTAGGTTAACAAGATTTTGGCACCATGAACTAATCATAGTGTACATTGGTGCAATTTTTTTCACTGCGCGTTGCATTGCCCTCACACTTAATCAAAACTTGCAAATCTATTTTGGCAACTCTCAGTAAATTTTCACCACATCTTTATTCTGTAGTCATGTAACATATCCTATTCAGGTCAGGGGCGGATCCAGGAATACTGTAAAGGGGAGGGGGACGCAACTGATATTTCTGGTGCCACTTCCAGGTTTCATTTCCTTTTTTTCTTTTGTTTTGTTTTGGTTTTTGGTTTTTAACGAAAAATAAAGGGGGGCGTGCGCCGCGTGCGCCCCCCTCTGGATCCACAACTGCAGGTGTAGCATTGTGACAGTAACCCCTAAAGACCAATACAATCCAATCTTGATTGAGAATTATGTAATCTTCAGGACGTACGTGCTGATTCCAGCAGATGGCATAGGTGGTGTTAATCCTTTAAATATTCGTACCGTGATGACAACGTGTGTGTGAGCCTTTGATTGATATCCATGGTAGATGTCAAAAGACAGAATCTCTAGATAGCTGGTACCTTGATCACAGTATTCCCCTTGAGGCCTTTTGACAATATCTGTACCATACTGCATTTAAAAAGAGTCAGTCAGTTTCTAATGCATTAACCATTACTGGGCTTCATTAGTCTACTGACACAGATGCCTGGAAACTAACTGCCAGTTAGCAGAGAAGACCTAATCTTTTAATCGTTATTGTGTCACAGTAGCCTTCCTGTTGGGCTGAGAAATATTAAACTGGCTTAACTAAACAATTAGGTCAAGTTTGGAGGAATTCAGTGAATGCTGATGAAAAAAAAAAAGACCAAGGCAGGATACACCAATTGCAGTGACAGGGAACGCAAACTATTAATCACAGTATGGCCCCTTTGAAGTCATTGCTAAAAGCTGTAGCAGATGTCACAGGAATGAGTAGATATGCCTTTTAGACATTTGCCCCCATGATTACCTCATCCAGCTTACACATAATTTCACATGGATGTGGTGGTAGAAAAATAAAACAAATTTTAGCCTTATTTACCAGTTGAAATGATATCCATGGCAACTCGAAATCTTCTTAAAGGTTTACCCAAGAATTGACTGACCTGGCATCCACTTGTATTACATGCCAAACAAATTGCCAGGCAGGTTAAACTGGAAAAGCTCATTGAAAATTTTTTTGAACAGAAAGCATGAATATTTTGCAAAACTGCAATAGTGGTACTTGCTCCTTATTGGTGGATTAAAGTAAAAATGATCCTTTAGGATTCAATGCAAACATATCATTCCCTGTCTCATTATGATCATTTACAATGTACTAGGGTTATTCTCTATCACAGTTACCTCAAATGATCACTTTAAGACTGAAATTAGCTCTTCTCAAATTAAAGCCACTTTTCCCTCTCATTAAAGGTCCTGTTTACCTTTGGGAGCAGTGATTTAAAAAAATTTCAAGATATGACATTTAATGCATATTTCTAGGTCTGTTGTAGCACAAAACATCCTATCGTAATAAATTTTCGCGATAAGGAATAGAATAAAAGGAGATATCTGATTTTTTCTCAATAAACTGTAACTGTAGACGGTTTAGTCTGGAAGCATTTTTTAGAACTATTGTTCACATTTTGTATATGTAACAATACTTAAAATCGATTTTACCTATTAAAATTTTTACAGTGGTTGTTCCTATCCCTAACTCACAATTTAGAACTATTTTAAAGCACTAATGCTGGGTTTTGGTTTCATCTGGAAATGGTAAATTATGCCTTTAAGTGCTGCAAATGGGGGAGGGTTATGATCTTTGAAATTATCCAAGAAATGAGTCTTATGAAGGTCACTTTTCTCTCAGAGTTGGCAAAGAGGAGAACTGTGGTGTGATGTTTACCTGGACAACAAAGTAAAATTGAAACTGTGAGAATACTGAAAGCCACCTTTAAAGGGTGTGTACAGTTCTGGTTGAGGTGAGGATTTAGCTTTTAACGTTTTGCAAGATATTCAGAAACCACTCTATGAGATGTCACAGAACATGCAATTCTAAGGGGAGTCAAAAGTTTATCTGATGAAAATCAGTTTTGAAATGGCTGAGATATCCAAAAGCAAAGTGAAACAAAGAGATCCTAATAACAGGCGTGGCCTGTCGCCTTTTATTATTATCACTTTTTTGGATATCTCAGCCCTTTGAAAACCAATTTTCATCAAACAAACATTGAATCCTTCTTAAAATTACATGCTCTTTCATATTTCATGAGAGATTTCTCATTATCTCACTTACGAATGCTCAAAACATGAATCCTCGCCTCGACCAGTACTGTACAGTCCCTTTAAGGCAGCTTGGACACACTTTGTCCTTCTTCTTGCATTTGACTCTGATTGGACGACCCAGATTTCTTCTGATTCCTGGCATATTTCCATTGGTAACCTGATTCTCGGTCTTCCATGGTTATTGTTTACAGAATACATGTATTGATTTCGACTGACATTCTGCCATTCTATGGTAGGTTTCCTCCAGTGAAGAAGGCCTGAATACATAATCAATTCAACCAAGGTCATGGGACAATAATACGTGATTTTGAAAAAAAAAGAAGTCACAAGCTGAAGTTTCATTCATGAGAACGCTGTTCAATATGAAGATATAAATATGAATGACATTGTAAAATTAATTGTATTAAATGTTCCAATGTGATTGATTGAATCATGGGTGCATTTTCCCAATATCGAGATAATTCAGGCCAAGACGATATGAAATGTTATTTCCCAGTGGATTTAGCCTTCTTATTATCGTTATGATTATGATAAAATTGTTGCAACTGATTGACAACTTGTCACTGAGTTGCAAAAAAAACAAAACAACAACAACAACAACCTGACACAAGAATTATTAATTTGTATAAAATTGATGGTCTCTGACCCACAAAGCAATGTTATTCAGCTGATCAATCCTGGAAATCTTTACTGCATTCGATTTTGTTTTGCTTTGTTTTCCTTTACTCTGTTTGTTTTCTTCTTGTCCTGTCTCTTCTTGTTTTGTTCTGCTCTGTTTTGCAGCAGAATAATATCTACCCATTCATTCTGAAAACAAGCTAAATACCTCCCTGGCACTCCTCCCCGCTGGGCTCATCTCTTGCCATTCCAACAGGTTTCCCCCTGCCTTCCAGTGACAATGTACAGTCACTGCCGCTTAATCAAGACAAGTTGGGAGAGAGATCAGGATCATCCCCCCTCCCCGCCCCCCCCCCCCCCCCCAAGACCAATACCCACAAGTCATACAGCCCACAAGAGCAACATTGTAAAAAGGTCCATAACTCCTACAGGCCATGAGTTGACACTAGGTAAAAGCAGCCCAGAAGTGCAACATTACAACACAGAACTCTTGGGCCCTGTTTTCTTGTTAGTGTCGAACTCATTGGCTTTATGATTATAAAAAGAAAACGTAAAGGGAAATCCAGAAAAATTCACTTTTCTAGCATAATGAAAGAGCACTTGACTAACTGCTTTCAGAAAGCAGGGGGAATAATTGCTACCCTTAACATATGTCAGTATCAAGCAGATGGAATATGTAATTTTCATGAAGAATCAATTTTTGTGGAATTCCCTTTATATTTTCTTTATATTGTTGTCTACACATGACATCATAACCTCTAGTAGTCTCCTCATTCTGCGGTTCCAACACCAAAACTTTAAAAATTCATAACTTTTGCATCAATTGTTCGATTTTCCTCAAACTTTCACTGATGTGTTCTACTAATGTTGTTGCTTTCACTCAATCCACATTTCTGTTTGGGTTTTGGTTTTCTTCAAGTGGTGGCGACTGTACCACTCCTGGGTACTCCAGCCAGTCGCCTAGTACCTCCTTGGTGAAACCCAGTAAAGTGGCCTAAATATTTCCCCTCTTACTACAGTCATTACTTCCAGATGTGAGGTGTAATAGGGAGGCAATGGGATGGGGGACGGGATGGCAAGAAAACTCCTGCCTCATGTAATGGAATGTGACTAGCTCACAGCATGATTTGACTTGTCACTGCCTTGTCTGCTCTGGGCTGGTTAACTAAAGAATTTTTCAAGTCCATTTTCCCTCTTTTCTTTTTCCATTTCACCATAATATTTTTTTCCTTCCAGCAAAAAGTAACTTAAAGGATTTTGTACTGCAATATCCTTTGAATCATGAGAGTGTGTGTTTTAATAATATTCATTAAATGCAGCCATCTGCTTTAATAGGTTTGTTGATCTCTTCCTCCACCGAAAGAAAAAGTAGACTCATTACTGATATACAACTTCAATGACATTTATAGGGCCTACATAGTACTGAATGCCTGGGACTGTCCAACTACAGAATAGAATCTCCTTTCAGGAACTAACACATAGACTTATCAATTATTGATTTAAAAACAAACATACACAATTTGTAGTGTTTCACAGGGAGGGAATAAGACAGTTAACACTCATGCATTCCCATGTTCCACTGCCAGCGGTTAATAAATTAAGTTTTATCTAAAAGGAAGAAAACTCTGGCAAGCTCAAGAGTTATAGTAATCGATGATTTCTGTGGCCTTTAATCCCAGATTTGTCTGAACGCAGACATAATTCTGATGGGGAAAAACTTACCCCATGTCAAGCTTTGTTTAAACCCTTCAAGACAAGTGAATGTGCATACCGTACTTCTAAATTTCACACAGGTTTTCATGGAAAAGTGTCTTTTTTTTTAAGTGCCTGCTAGATCACTGGTGTTTTGTCTAGATTCATCATGGCTGAAAAATTAATAAACATACACAGTTTTGTCCTTCATTGTCTGCAAAGAATGAATCACAGCAGGTCTGATATCCTCAACAATCAGACAGTCTACTAATGCAGGATTATTACTGAATTCTCTGCACCCCCCCCCCCCCCCCCCCCTCTCCACACACACAAGCACATGCCAAGCAAGATTTGAAGTACTTAATCTAGGGCCTACTTGTTTCTGGCATAAGCATTCCAATATTCAAAATATATTTCATATGCATCACTTGCTGTTATATCAAATAAGCCTTTGGCAAAAAAAAAAAAAAAAATTCTTGTCGTCTAGAATAACATATGTTTTTATGAATTTTTATGTCAGCTTGTATTGTATATTGAATTGCCGAATAAATAATAATAATAATAATAATAATAATGATAATAATAATAATAATAATTCAAAGTTCAAATAAGATGTATCCAAGCTTAGTGTATTATGAAACCCTTTCTCATTTTTTTCTCAAATGATGATTATTAGATTATGCCTGATGTAACGCAGGAAGATAAGGCATTGTTTTCATAGTAAGTAGTCATGTACGATACAGGAAAAAAAAATCTCGCCTTAGAATCCTGCTTTGCGTAGTACCGGTAAATCAGCATTTGTGCTTTGTATACTCCTGTGCACTACTTCTCTTCTACAGTCATTCATGCTTCCAATCTCATCTGTGCTACAAATCCACCTGGAGATCTATTGATCTATCATATTGCAAGAATACCAATTTTTTTCAGAGGAAATTACCATACTTGTGACTGAATTTGATGCTACTCATGGAAAGTCATTTGTTGTATGGTCTTTTATCCGGGATGCAATAATGCAGATTGCATTGGGAATTCACTGGATCTCAGTGGCAAGATCAGGTATTCAATCACTGATATGATTATTCCAAGGAGTGGGGGGGGGGGGGGGGGGGAGTTTAAAGGTATGGTATAATATTGGTGGAGATGAGGATTGGGCTTTTAACTTTTTGTGAGATACCAAGAAACCACTTATGAAATAGTACAGAGCATACCATTCTAAAAGGAATTCAAAGTTTATATGATGAAGATCGGTTTTGAATGGCTGAGACATCTAGACACAAAGTAAAACAAAGCAATCATAATGAAAGATGGGTCGCACCTTTTATTTGAATCACTTTGTTTTGGATATCTCAGCCATTTCAAATCCAATTTTCATCAAATAAACATTGATTTCCTCTTGGAATTACATGTTCTTTCAGAGTTCATAAAAGGTTTCTCATTATCTCACCAAAAAATGTTAGAAACCTGAAGTTAGGTCCCTTTAAGGTTTTCATGCCCCTCCCCATTCTTCCATTCTCCCTCTTTTTCTAGAACCTTAGGAAATCCTAGGCTTTCTAGGGTCAAACTGAGCTCAGAGCCAAACAGGTGTACAGGCTGGTCCCTCAAATATCTCACGATTGTGAAAACGTTTTAAAACAGGTTGACAGGAAGTTATCAAATCCCTGGCACAACCCTAGCTATTTCATCATCTCCTTTATATTCCCTCTCCCAACCCCTTCAATCCTTTCTTCACCATTGAAAAGTTGGAAAGGTGTAAGAGAAGGAGACAGACAGAAAGACATTCAGACAGAGAGATAGTCTTGCTTCTAGACTATGGGCTAACTTTATGTCACTTCTCAGGTAGATGTACGATGCTGCTCCATGTTTACAATTCCTGTACCTGGATGTCGCAAATATCACTGCTTTCAAGAAAGCATGTGATATATTCAAGTCATATTAGTTCTTTGTCTTATATCTAATTCTTATAAAACCTTTAGTCGTTTGTTTGTTTCATTTTACTCTTTGTATTCAAGACAAATTGAGTCTGGGATATCATTTTACTTAAAAACTAATAGTGCAGGTAAATATAGTGAAAGACAGATGTACGTCTATCATGCATTGAATCTTTTGTGTATCTTTTTTTTACTTTGTTTTGTATTTTGTGCTTTGGTGTTTTATGGATTATTCTGTGTTGTTGTTGTTTGTTTTTAATAGGGGGTGCTCTGGTGGTCGAGGGAATAGAGGAGTAGGCTTGGAACATTATGAATCAACGCTAATCCTTCATAATGAGGGAGGGGGTAGGCATATAAATAGTAGAAAATGTCAGAATGTATGAATAATTTAATGAGTAAACCTAAATGCAGCTAGCTAGCCATGATGTCTGAGTGCCATGAGCCATCAAGGGACATTGTCAACAGGTGCATGAAAACTCTATCTCTCTCTCTCTCTCTCTCTCTCTCTCTTTTCTCTTTTTTTGTGGAGGGGGGGGGGGAGTTAATTTGTGAACTGATTGACCCATTGTTTTAGAACACACCTGTGAAGTTCCCTCTTAATGGACCCAGTCAGACCATGGAGTTAAAGGTCCTGATTAGCTTTGAGAACAATGGATTTAAAAATGTTCAAGATATCACATTTGATGCATATGTAGATGCATTATGTAGATCTGTTGTATCACAAAACATCCTGCCATGTAAAATTTTTCGTAATTAAGCCTAAAATATAAGGAGATATCAGTATTTTTCTTATCAAACCATAACTGTAGACGGTTTAGTCTGGCAAAATTTTTATCATAACTATTCATATTTTGTCTATTTAACAATACTTAACATTGATTATACAGATTCAAATTTTTACAGTGGTTGTTTCTATCCCAAACTCACATTTTGGAACTATTTTAAAGTACTACTGCTGGGTTTTTGTTTCATCTGCAAATGGAAATAATGCCTTTAAAGCTCCATGGTCAGACCATTGGTGAGAAAGAGAACAAAATCAACCAATCAAAGAGGGAGCAACATGGCCGGCTGGAGAGGTACGAGATTAGTGCCAACAAATCCTGATTCACTTCCCATTGTGCCATTCAAAGAGCCAGCAATTTTATTGGACTGCCAGAACATTTCAACTTCATGCCATATAAACTCCATTGTGACTAAAGTAAAGGTGAGCTACACACCAGTTTAAAGGTGCTATTTACCTTTGGGAACAGTGATTTAAAAAATGTTTAAGATATCACTTTTGATGCATATGTGTAGGTCAGTTGTATCACAAAACATCCTACCATATAAATTTTTTTTTGTAATAAAGCCTAAAATATAAGGAGATATGACTATTTTTCTCAACAAACCATAACTGTAGATGGTTTAGTCTGGAAACATTTTTATTATAACCATTATTCACATTTTATATATTTAACAATACTTAACATTGATTATACTGATTCAAATTTTTTAGATTGGTTGTTTCTATCCATAACTGACATTTTAGAACTATTTTGAAGCACTAATGCTGTGTTTTTTGTTTCATCTGCAAATGGTAAATTATGCCTTTAATGGACTGTGCATGGATGTATAATATGCCTCACTCAGATGATATCTCATTCATTGTAACAAGTAACATCCCCACAGTGAAACTTGGTGTGGGAAAAAATGCAGCAGGGGGAGCACTGGCACAGCAGCAGCTAGGAAGAAATAGAGAAGGAGAGATTGGGAGGAATGTGAAAGTTAATGTAACACTTTGGATGTCACGCAGTGCGGAGGAAACGATTCACAGACTTGAGACAGAAGGAGGACATGTGTCACCATTATGAGCCCACTTCCTGTCTGACCAACACAGTCTAGTTGTGTCATAACTAACACAAACAATAAAAAAAAGCTATATATGGAGTTGTGACAGTTAATTTCCAAAGGCACTTTCGATTTCAAATGCAATCTCCTAACTTATAGTATGGGCCAGCACACATTCTTTCTTTTTACATCATCCTGCTCCAACATCCAACTGTACCACCAGCTGATTGAAGTCTTCTGCATCCCTATGAGGTCTTTTAACCACAGACCAATGCACAGGGGCTGGTATTGAGGGGGAAAAGATGACATCAACTACAATATCAGAAAGGGAGATGAAAAAAAAGAAAAGAAAAAGGGTTGGATTTCATGAGAGCTTTTAATGAATATTTGTCCAGAACAATATCTGAACACTTTGATAATCCTCTATTCCTTTGGTTATAAGCTATCACAAACTTGTTTTTGACCCCTGTGACTTAGTAACCATCTAGCACCATACTTGGATGATTTATTTTTGCTTCCATATCATCTCTTCTTAACAAGATATTGATGCAATTGTAGGTGGAGCAGCATCAGAATGCCCCCCCCCCCCCCCCCCAAAAAAAAAGATAGCTGTAAAAACAAAAACAACAGACAGAATAAGCTTCTCTTACCAAGAAAATTTTGTTTGTGTTGTTGTTGAATTGAATGTCTACGCAAACTCTGTGACAGTTGCAACAATCTGGCATGGGGGTGGGGGGGGGGAATATGATTAGCTGAGGAGCAGAAGGGCACTGATGCTGCACAACAATTGATGGACATAACTCCTTCTCTTTCTCAAGTGCTGATATGGCTGTTCCACAATTTCTCCCCTCTGAGAGGACACAGAATAATACTCCTGTGGTTCTGTAATAGAGTGGTATGTGATGGAATGTGTCAGGGAGGTACTGAGGGAGGAGAGAAAAATACAAATAGATAAAGAGGCAAACATAGACAGAGAGTGATATATATATATATATATATATATATATATATATATATATATATATATATATATATATATATATATATCATATACACAGACAGGCAGAGACAAAGAACAGACACCAAGAAATGGGAGAAGAAAAGAGGGAAATATTTTGTAGGAGATAGACTTGCATGATTCACAGCTTGATGAGAAATTTATGGGTCACAGGAATGGGTGTGCTTTGTTGGGGGGGGGGGGGGGAGGCAGAGTTTTTTTTTTTTTTTGAGGAGTCATAAATTCATACAAATATCACCATAATATCCCACTTAACCTTTACATTCTAATCTTGAACCGACAAAGGAGTGCATAAATTTGGGAGAGGACGTGCCATGATGACGAAGTGGTTCAAGGGCGGTGTGCCTTTGAGACCCACGGTGAATCCTATGAAATATTGGAATGCCGCGCTAATTGTAACTGGAATAAGCAAGGAAAATAAATGATGTAGACATGAACTTCTAAACCATCGTAAAAAGTATGCAGATGACATGAATATCACAATCACACAGTCAGTGAGAGTAGGAAATGATCCTGAACAGGTTAATTGCAGATATTCTGAGATTGATACACTTCATGGTAAATTTGAATGCATCTGTGCATGTGTATGTCTGTCTCTTAAGGCTTACTAAAAGGTCTCGTAGTTGTTTTTCTCCCTTCCTTTCATCTCTATATTTATCTTTCCCTATGTTTATCTCTCTATTTTTTATCAATCTATCTCCTGATCAGTTTATCTATTTGTCAATGTATGGTTATACCTGTCTACCAGTCAATTTCTTTCTCTATCTTTCTCTATCTATCTATCTATCTATCTATCTATCTATCTATCTATCTATCTATCTATCTATCTATCTATCTATATCTTTCTCTAAGTATCTATCTTTCTTTCTATCTACTTATCTATCTATCTATCTGTTTATCTCTCTCTATCTATCTACTTATATATTCATTTCTCTATCTGTCATTTGTTTAACTATCTATATATCTATCAATCTATATGTTACATTACCTTCTCTTCGCCTCTTTACTCTTTTACTTTTGTAGTATGTGAATAATATTCACTTGGTCTAAACTGAATAAAAGTTTGAGTCACTTCTGCAGATATGAACTGATGACTGCCACTGGTTAAGCCAACCCATAATTGGCTCTTTGAGTTGCATTTCAGTGACCGCTAATGGGTAGTAATACGTAATTACAATAGGGATTATGAATTCCTTGAAGGAGGCCAAGGAGAATGAAATGAGGCTGAGTAAGCTTCATCAGCATTCAAATACTGCAGAAGGAAAACATATCTCTCAGCACCTCAAAGTGTCTTTTAACATTTGTGTATTTTTACTTGCACAACGTATAATTTTACTCACCCTTGGCAAGTGGGCAAGTGTTTAAATAATGTCAGGCATTGTAGATGCATGTAAACAAAATCACTGTTTTCTTGATTTGATTGGGAAATACCCTACCTCAAATTCCTATGAAGTGAAAGTACATAATATTGCATCATTTAGTTTGTGCTGTGACTGGAATGCACAGTATTGTATGGGAAGTAATTGATCTGAGAAAGATGATTACTCTGTTAGCCCTGTGAGAGGTTGAGGATGTTTTTGTTGTTGTCGTTGTTTATTGTGTACTGTAAAACCAAATGCATTCGGAGCAAGAAAAGTCTTGAGAATTGGAGCCAACAGCCTTATTAGTAGCATGAAACTTTGGCAAATCACTACATTCAATGTATTGTGTAGACAAACATGTTCATGTGCATTTAACTTTTGCAAATCTTGGCTCCTTGCTAAATGCAAGAAAGTTTCATGTATGCAAAATTTCTGGTTGTACAATATATGAAGTTTGCGTTTGTTTTATTATATTATTTTAGTTCTATCAAAGGTACACGCCAGGAATTTGGGGGAGAGTTAATGCAAAAAACCTGGAGTACTGTGCTGATAAAGAATCAGCGTATACATACAGCGGGCTTAGGAATCAGTTTGAGTGTAATCTGTTTTATGTAACTCTTAGCATGCCTGTATCTGTTATCTTCTATAATTCAAAATTAGGTTATGTCATAAAATTAAAATATAAATGTACATCAAATATGTCTGACAAGCTCTACATTATTTACAGAGATGAATATAATGTTATATCAACTTCCTTCATCATGTCTACGTGTTCATTTTGTATATATCCCACAAATTCAATGATCGCTAAATGCTTAATGTTCATGGGATCATGTTTGAAATTCATTCCGTAATGGGGAAACCGTGAATTAGAAAAAACGTTCCACTTTTGACTTTAACAACTTTGTGGATGTTTGTCACATTACTTCTTATTGCTACCTGGTCTGTGTCACTTTTGGGCATGATTATCCGTGACACAATGCACGTACATGTCAATGGAAACTGATAAACTCTGTAAGCAAGAGGAGTTAGTGACTTTAACTTCATTTGAGGAAGAGATCACCTAAGCTTTGTCACAGGTTTCCAGATCTAATCTCCCTGGAATCAATACTCCTCATTGATTGACGAGAATTGTTCTCGTACCACGGGGCCCTTGTGTGAAACTTGTGTGAATGGTTCCGCCCTGCCTAAAGACATGTTGATTTAATTTGAAAAGTGGTAAGAGGTGGCTCTTGCAATTTGCACCTGATTCATCCTTCATAAGCACCTCATCTCTAACCCACTATGGCTGAATTGATTACCTGCTAATCAGCATTGTGGTTACTTGAAAGAAACCATCCTCTCAACCTCTAAAGAAGGAGGATGATCCCCTCTGTCATGTTTGTTTTTGTTTGCTTGTTTGTTTGTTTGTCTGTATTTCCCATGAGTCACATCAGAAAATGCTTAACCTCATGCGTACTCATAGTAGACTGAGTCTGTTGTGGAGCTGTATCATATTCATGCCTTTTCCTTCAACTGCAGTATATTTGCAGACAAATTGCCATAATAATCTAAAGAGCTAAATCCAATCCTATACAGCAATTACTCTGTAGAGAGAAGAAAAATATTTGATCCATGCAGTATCTTAGAGAATCATGTAATATTTATGGAAAGTCTTTTTAGAAATAGACCATTTTTTGGTGTCCATGGTTATCACTGGTTACTGCTGATTTTTTTTCTTAGCAAATCTACCTTTAACTGCATGAGCTGCATCCTCAAATTTTGATCGAAAAACAGTTCATGGAGGTGTATCCCAAATATACAAAATTGAAATTCTAGACACACTGCTGCAACTTTGTTTGGTGTCCAACCCCAAAGCTGTTTGTAACATGGGTTACTCAGAAATTATAGATACCAGGTAATTATTATGATTAAAATCTAACAAAAACAATATTTCTAGAAAGAAAATGAATACACTTGACTAAATTCAAGATTTAAAAAAAAAAGCCTTTTGGCCTTAGAAACAAGCAGAATTCCACACTGCTGAATGGCTGTTACTGTGGACACCGAGCACAATTAACACGCACTGCCATTGGAATGCATGCTGAATGAAAATCAATGTTTATTCGAGGAGTTGTTTAAAACTTCATAATCTCTCCCTGTCAAACAGAGCTCCCAAAAAGAATTATTTTTTGTTTCAGGGCATCTTTATTGGTTCCATAGGAAATCGGTATTTCAAAAGCATATCACGCTTCCATTCTCCAGTACTGTAAAAAATGGATATTTTCGAGCTACTATATTTTTTTGCACATAGCCGGGTAAGAAGAGTTTCACATGTGTTTGATTCTGCTGAATCAAGACAGTAGGTACAGGAATATGTGGAATGCAAAAATGTTCGCGTGCTTTTATTTTCATTTTATTTCAGTTTCTGGTTGCGCGAAGTGCGCAAAAAACTTCAACACCGCGAAAATTTTCCACTTTTACAGTATTGTAAAAGTACACCATTATAGAGTAATATATCCTTACATTTATACACTGCCCTGGAACCTGGGCCAATGTAAGTGACAAGAAAGTCCAATGATTCATTGTGTTTGTTTTTTGTCTTTGGTTTTGATCAAACTTTGGAACATTTTTACTCACATGAGTAAGACATTTGGAACTCTTGATAAAAGATCACTATGCATCTTTTATTGTGAAGAAGTACAATACAGAGTACTTCAATGAAAGCCGCTTGGGTAGCAATATCCCTCCCTTGGCTCCCCACCCCCACCCACGTGGGATTAAAGTTACAATGACAATTCTTTTGTGACTAAAGGATTGAAATATTTACCATACCATTCAAATTTTGATTAATACATGCTGCCAATGACATGTCCAATATAAGCTGACACGTGACTTCTTGTAATGTCTATCTCAAGTTGCTCAATTTTCTGTTGTATCTGTTGCTGTGATTTTCATGTCATCTGAGAAAAATCATTGTGGGAAATTTGCCTTCACATTGAGTAGGATTGTTATTACATGAGAGTGGCTTGATTTATTGGATAGTTCTTGAATTTGCCCACTGTAACTAGCCATTAGTGTAATATATATTATGTAATCTGACCAAATGCAAATCACTTTTTGACAAGTCAACATTCGAACATACAGATTAAGTTCTATTTCTGAATAAAAAGCATATGGTTTGTACTTCTTATTTCCTGTCCAAAAATAGACCACAGGGGAAAAAAAAATGAAAGACAAATACTTTTTCAGATGCATATCTTCCACAGTGTAACATGGAAAGGGTTGAAGATGCCAAAGGCTCTTTAATCATGAATGCCATAATGAGATTTTGTAGCATTTGGGTTTTTTTTTTTTTCTCTCTCTGTCTCTGCTAAACGTAAATGAATCTAATTTCAGCGTCACACTCCGTCTGGCTCACAATGCTTGGCAGATCATCTGGAATCTCATCATATCAGATTGTGCAATTGTATGAAAAAGGAAGAAGAAGAAAAAAAAAACTTTGCCAGCATTCCTTGTGTTACCCTAAGAGTGAGAGAACAGAGAGGGAGAGGGAGACAGAAGGGGGAGGAGGAGATAGAAAACTGAGTGGGTTTCTGGATTAACGGATATAGTCTTCATGGTGTGTCTGCCTTTGAGGAATTTGTTGATCCTGGATTTGGATAACTTTAAAGGAACTATAAAATGCTTCAATTGAAAGTTGAGATCTCTGATTTAACGAGCTTGAAGTGCCATGCATAATGCTAACCCAGTTAATTTCATCAATTGTTAATTCACCAGGAAAGATCAAGTGTGATGCTGTTGCCATGGATACTTGACTAAGCTCCTTGATACCTTTGCAGTATCAGTGTACAGTGGTAGCAAAGAGTGTATCAATTAAAATGCATGCACTAGCTACTTACAACTGAACATGTCAATGACTCTAAGTGTATGACAAATATGTATCTGTATGTGAAACTTGAACAGGTCACTGTGGTAAAAGCTGATCATCATGATATCAATATGTCGTCTTACAAACAGCAGTAAAAAATTGATGTAGGGGTTGCAAGCTCTAACTTACCCATGATCTGCCCAGAAGATGGCATTTTGCCACAGCTGTTCTCTAGTGTGCACCATGTACATTTAGCTCAAGGTGCTTTCATGTTTGACGCGAACAAATCAGGAATTCATACACAGATCTTTTTGATACATCTTAAGTGCCTAGGTTGTTACACTCAAAACGAAAATAAAAAAGTACATTGTAACATTATCACATTAATCTTGTGATACATTATGACATTCATTGCACTTTGTGATATGGACCATTTACCACTCATAAGAACCCATCTTTAGCTACATTAAACCTAATACTATTTGAGACCTTTGTGGGGATTTAGTATAAAGGCTATTATGTTTTAGATTTAAGGCAGTTTCAAATCAGAAAGTGCATCATATGATGCAATATTGCAGTTCTCCATGGTTGGATTTTAAAGTCATTTTTAAAAATGATTGTTTCCTGTGTATAAGTAAAAGAAATGCAAACTTGGTTTGCATGTAAACTGTATTGTTGACAAATTATGTCACTTCTCAGTAAGTCCTTTGTATTCAGTTTTCTTCACTATACTACCATTTTTGTGCAGAACCAATATGCAACTCTCATAAGCCAACACTACTGCATATAACAGTAACACACTGGCAGGGGGGGGGGGGGGGGACAGAGAAAAGCTGTAAAGCACTGTGGAACATGACCTCAACACCAGGATGAATACCAAAATGAGGAAATCCCGCCATCCTTTACAAAGGCAGCAGAAGGGGATTAGATACCCTGAGCCAGATTTTCTCATAATCCTGTAAGAAGGATAATCCACTAATTCACAACTTTAAGTCCAGAAGAGGCTAGTTTCCTTTCAAACTGAACACTCAGACCTCACTTGTGAGTATTCACTACACCAGAGGTAAACCCTTTCCTCTGGCTCCCCCTATTTCCCGAAGGACATTCACCCATCCAGGCTAAATTTACTCTAATCACGGATCAAAAATTTCCCCGTCTTGTGTGGTGCAAGAAGAAAGGGAAAGTATACTGTAGCCATCTTGGAGTTTCACACGTTCGTTCGGAAGAACCTGTGTGAAATCACACTTTTGAATTGTGTTTCCATTGTTACTGAGGGTTGAGACCCAGAAATCATTAGTTGAGAACCAGAAGGGCATTTTTTTTTTTTTTTTGGGGGGGGGGGGGGGGAAGGGGTGAATCTTCATTTATTGGTATCACATTATATATCTTGATTTCCTCTATATTATGGTGTCAATTTTAAATTATTTTCATTTTCAGCAATATGCTAAAAGTCAACCCATAAGGACACTATTTTATCCAATATTTGAAACAATGATAATGAATCTACCCACTTTTGATTGAATAAACTTTTTATTTCATGAAAATTGAATGTTTCATTTTTATCTTTGCTCAAATCTTACAATGCAACACCACCCTTCTTGTTCTCAGCTGATGAAATGAGTTTTCTTGCTATACAGCTTCATACTTTGAGTGATATCTCCTTCAACAGCCGAGTCAGAAACTCACTGCATGACCTGTCATTAGAACATAGCTCTTTACGTGCTAATGTGCAAAAGTTGCTTCCCTTTATGCATGCATCAGGGTAGAAGTACATACTAGATCAAGCTGGGTTCCACCTCTTTAATCGTGCTGTAGAGGGCGAATGGTTCAGACTCCAAACAAGCACCTGGAATTGAGCAAAACTCAGTATTGCAGACCACTTCCAGACCTTGACTATTCCAAACATGATTTGAAAGATGCAGTAGATAAAATGTCATTCAAGTGTTTTAAGATTTACACACAAACAAACATACAACTGTACATGAAAAGTCTCTAGATTAGCCATAAACCTGTTTTTACTGTTTAAACAAGTTTACCAACAAGCTTTTTTGCCAATGTGAAAGTGCTCAAGGTTTAAAAAGGGAACTCGGACATTCCTGCCTATACATATTCAAGAGGGGATTGAAGATCGGTCAAAGTGAAAGGGAGAGTCCTTCAGCCAGATAATCACTCAGACACAACAGATATCTGCTCCCTCTTTGTGGTGATGATTATTGTCATTCACAGTGTGAAATGGGTTTCTGGAGAAGATGCAGAATACTAGCAATGGCATGAAGTAGTTGCTAGCCTGCATGGTGTGGAAACTGTCCTGATATATTCACTTTTATCTTGAATTCCTGCTTAGGACTGAGACTAAAATGCTTCAAAGGCTGTATAGAAATAAGAAAGATAGTCCCTCTGTTAGGAAAAAAAAAAAGAAGAACGAAATATTCCACATGAGACATTACAAGAAAATATCCCATGGCTTTGAAGCAAGTGTAATATAAGGAAGCTCTTACAAATCCTTCATTCTCACTGACCTGAAAGTCATGCAGGAGTGCTGAAAGACTTTGGGCACTTGTATCGTCTATCCAGTAGAAGATAATTTGATTCACTTTGAATTGTATGATGCTCTATAAGATTATAAGATATTTTGTTTAAAGCCAAAAGGAAATAGCTTATTGTCAAATCATCTTGAAATGTTTATTCATAGTGGATAGATTTTTTTCCTAATGGTTAGGACTCACAAGGATCATGTCAAGAATACTGCATGTGTGATTTCCAAGAGATGAATATCTGAACCTCGCACAATAGAAAGAGCATAAAATGTGGATGTTGTCAGATTTTCACAATTTCCATACATCTCTTTTTACGATCCAGAAGGGTTACTGAAAGGGGTAAAAGAAACTTGATGATTCTTCCTCTCAAACTACAAGGCACCAAACACAGCTGGCATCTGACATAATCTTGCAGCTATAATTTCCATGCGGTTAACCAATTTGGAAGTTCTGTCATGGTACTTAAAGGGATGGTACAGTATTGGTGGAGATGAGAATTGGGCTTTTAACTTTTTGCGAGATACCAAGAAAACACTTATGAAATAGTACAGAGCATACCATTTTAAGAGGAAGTCAAAGTTTATTCGATGAAAATCGAGTTTGGAATGACTGAAACATCCAAAAACAAAGTAAAACAAAGCAATCGTAAAAAGTGTGGGTCCCACACTTTATCAGAGTCGATCTGTTTTGGATATCTCAGCCATTTCAAAACCAATTTTCATCAAATAAATGTTGAATTTCTCATGGAATAACATGCTCTGTCATATTTCATTAGAGGTTTCTCATTATCTCACCAAAAAAATGTTAGAAACCTGAAATTAGGTCTCAACCAAAACTACATGATCCCTTTAACCTGTTGAAGACTAGTCCCCAGTGTACTCGGGCAGTGTACATGGGAAATGTGTGTTATGACAAAATCAGCCCATCCTCAATGGGTTAATAAACATACCACTGTGTTATCCACCTTATCATATCAAATTTGGTGGGTTCTTTTTTCAGGACCTTGTCTGAGTCTATTGATTACCCATTACATGTGAGAACTGGGTACACAATGTAATTACCATATTAGGGGTCATGATCGAGTCAATATTGAACATTTCATGACTTAACTGTCACTATTTAAAGTCATGCAGGTGCATGGGAGGATCAATTAAAGGACAAGTTCACCGTCATAGACATGTGGGTTAAGTGAATGCAGCAGTATTAGTAGAGCACATCATTGAGAGTTTGAGGAAAATCGGACAATCCGTTCAAAAGTTATAAATTTTTGAAGTTTCTACTCACTCAAGGCTGGATGAGAAGACTACTATAGCTTGTGATGTCACATGAGTACAACGATATAAAGAAAGAATAAAGAAAATTCAACATATTCTCACTTTTCTCGCATAACAAAAGAACACTTGACTTCTCTCTTTCAGAAGGCAGGGGGAATAATATTACCCTTAACATATGTCAGCAACAAGTCGAAGAAATGTTCACTTAATTCAAAAAGTAAAGTTTTGTGAAATTCTCTTTTTATTTTCTTTATATGGTTGTACGCATATGACATCATACACTATAGTAGTCTTCCCATCCAGCAGTGACTACGCAGATATTTTAAAAATTCATAACTTTTTAACGGATTGTCAGATTTTCCCCAAACTTTCACTGATGTGTTCTACTAATATTGCTGCATTCACTCAATCCACATGTATATGAAGGTGGACTTGTCCTTTAAGTTATTGACAGGCTTATGTATTGACAAATCTTACTGTTCTGTATGTGTAATAGGGAATTTTCATGTGTTCATTGATTTTGTATTGTTTAATTTTGTATTGTTCCTCTGAAGAATGACAAGCAGGCGTAATCTACACCATCAGTATTTCCTACTCAATATCAGAGTGACACGTTGCGCACAGCTGACACAAGAAGAAGGCCCATCATTTCCTCTCCCCAGATGAATATCACTTGTAGATCCTCATGTTTAACATCCTCCTCCTCTAATAACTTGCTTAAAGTGAAAATCTGCGTGTCTGTATGTAGAGCAAAATAGATAAAAACAACAGTAGAAGATTTCCTTAAAATATCTTATGCTCTTGCAATTACTATCATGGTTTCCAAAGAGCATGTGAAACTGGAGAATTTTTTCAACATCCTTATTTTGCATCTCGTTTTTTTTATATAAAACTTTACCATTCTTTTAGTTTGATGACACTTTATTTATTACAGTGAACTTGGACATGGAATGGATTATTACTTTGACTGTTGATCATACTATACTATGTAAATGTCTTTATCATTCTATGGATGTATTTTCATTTTGTGGACTCATCAACACACAGTTAGTTGTTAGCCTTACCATATCAAGCCTGTTGCTACTCATCTTTTCTGGATTGATGGGGAATGAATTTCATTGGCAGGAGGCCCCAATACATACTTCCTTTAAAGAAGATTTGCTTGCTCCCAGAGTTTACCATACTTAAAGCCTTCATTGACTGTTGAACACAGCAGGTATGGCCTTCTCAGGCTTCTCTGGATTAGGTGTCTCCTAATCTTTCTTTACAGAACTTTTGTCCAATTGATAGATCCCCCCCCCCCCCTCCCTTCCCCTCAGCCATGGCAACAGTGGAGAATGGACAGTGGGCAGTCTCACTTCCCTTCCTCAAAATTTTCCAAGAAAGACAATCTAGAACATGGGTTCATTTCTTCCTCCTGACTTGCACTTGGCCCTCTTGGGTGAAAAAAAAGAATATGAGTTGATTGTTCATGTCTGCAATTTTGTCACACTTTTGAGGCTGTGGTAAACAACTTTGATACTGCAAAGCCTGTTGTCTCTACCAGGAAAGTCATATGCTTTCTGATCTCCTCATTCCTGCCAATCCTTTTTATGACTCTATGACTGATAATCCAGCCTGCATCAGTTTAATCTTTTGCTGCTTTCATTGTCCTTGAGGCAGCATATCTCAAAACATTAATAGTCTCTTGAAGGCAAGTAATCCACCAGTGCCTCACTCAGAAATCCAAGTTATCAGTTCATGTTCATGTGTGTGTTAGAGAGAGGGAAAATGAAGAGACATCTCTGTAATAAAATCTGATTACAAATTCATTCCAGATTCGTCTTCAAAAATGAGGAGAGAGAGAAAAAAGTCATCAAAAAGAGCTTATGTCGAGTCAACTCGTGATTTACTCACTTGCCCCTTGTTTGTCATTCAAGGGGATCATCTTCACTCTTGGGGAAAAGAGAGGAGTCCTCTTAATCAGGAAATGATGAGATCTTGATAATTTCCTCCTTGCGTTCCAACATCCTGCTTTGTCACAGTCTCCCAGGGTTGCCGCTGTCCCTGTCTCTCTTACCCTATCTCCACATTTTTGTTTTTTGTTTTCATATTTGTGCTTTTTTCACTAATGAGTTAAGTCTTTTAGTCCCTCCCCCTGTTTGAGAATGGCTCAGCAAGTTTCCTAATCCCCGTTGTTAAGCATAATTGCGAAGGAAAGACTGAGACCTTTTTGTGTTTACTCATTCATGGCATTAGTGCACTTTTATTTTTGTCAACAGACCTTTGGGAGTTTAAGCTACTATAGAATGAAGAATCAAAAAGCAATACCTGCCCTGCAAGTACTCAAGATAAAAATGCCTATGTGCCAAATCTACTTCATGATGTCTCTCATTATATATGTACCGGTATATGTCGATTGTGGAAATTAAAAATATTACTCATATAAATCAAAACTTTCTCATCCTCTCCCACTCTTTATCTCTTGTTTTCATAGAGTCTTGCTTAGAGAAATTCCAGATGTTCACAATGTTCCATTGAGTGAGTATACTTGCTGAAAACTAGATAAATCAAGAGTGCATAAAAGATGCACAACAATATTGTCGGCTCACCATTTTAAACCAAACTATAGGGGCATTTACCCTTTAAAAAAAAACAACATTGCCATAAAAAAGAACATTTCTGGTGTCATGGCAGGAAATGTGCTTGCACAAGAAGAAAAAGAACAATTGTTATGTTTCTTTTTGGTAAGTAGTGCACATGCCCAACTTGCTGCTGTCTTCGAGTGTAGGCAGGCATGCACAGTAGGAGATTTTCCACACAGAGGGTGGATGTCATGTGACTAAAAACAGCAATAAAATTGGCAAGCTTGAGAGAGTGCATTCACACTGGCAAAAAAAAAATCAAGAACAATAAAACTATGGGGTTTCCAAAAACACCACTTCTGATGTGGGTTTTTTGATTCTGGATTTTCATTTTTTCTCTCACATACCAATCGCTGAAATTACAACTTCCAAAGAAGGAAGAAAATGCAAAGATTAGAAATATGAAGGAAAATACAAGAAGGTAGAATTTATGTAGTAGAAAAAAGAATTAGGAAGAAGAGAGTGTAAGATCCACCCCAAGAACAAAGGGAATATGGTACATCATCTACTCTTTAAAATCCTAATTGTCGATTAATGATACAGTGTCATTCCCTTTCACTCTAGTCTGCTGTGAGGTTAGGTACAGTAGACAGATAAGTTGCATTTTTTCATATGCAGCAAGATATGCTTGAAAAAAAAAACAGCAACTTTTAGGGAATTTGGTCTTTTTCCCCGACTAAAGGAGCAAACATCAGCACCATTTTGTAGACACAAAATTGGATCAAATTGGGACACCCAGGTGACCCGAAAAAGAGTGATATTATCCAATTGAGTGTGAGAAAGTGTCGATTACATTGTCTGCTTTCTTTACAAACATTTGTTCCTGTATTCTGACTGACTTTTTGTCAGATAATCTGACTCCAGTGACCTCGTAACTTTCCAAGGTCAGTGTCATGTGAGACTTTGCAAACTGGAAACAAATTCGAAATTTAGCGGGGAGTGCAGCATTTGCTTTTGGAAAAGGGGCGATCAGCTTACAACACAGTGACTGATAACTTGCTTCGATATCATGTTTCCTGAGAAGAAAGGGAGAGAACTGGAGTTGTTGAGTAAGGTATGGAGTGATTTCTGTCAAGTCGAGACTAATTTGTGCTTTCATCGACAACCCTGGTATATGCGTCGGTTCAGTGGAGCTGGGTATGAGGTATTTGGTGCTTAGTAGGTATAGACTTTGGGCAAAGTTTTTTTTTTTACCTTAATTTATGCGTCTGCCTTTTCGTCTGGATTTCTGTATTTTAGTCTCCTTGTTTGTTTCTCCCTCCATCTCACTCTGTCCCTCACCCCCCTCACCCCTCCCCCAACAGTCTCCGCACTCTTTCCTTGGTGTATCAAAAGGGGAAGACTGGTAGAACAATAGGCAAGCTGTTTCAAATCACATTCACTCATTTTAAGCATCCTCAGTATGATTTTGTGCACAATGTGTATGTTGCAATGGCTATGTGTAAGAGCATGGACAGTAGAACTATAGTTACTGGCTCATAACCCTACCAGGAACATGCTATGTACAATACCACAAACTCATTCACCCCCCCCCCCCCCCCCCCCACACACACACACACACATACTTACAGTGGAAAAAATATTCCACAGCCCTTATAAAAAAAAAAGTTGGAATACTTTGAATTGGATACTGCATAGTGTGACAAATCCTCAGAGTCCATAGGTGTGTGAAAGTGTGTGTGTGTTTCTGTGTGCTTCATTACAGAGGTCGTGGTGCTGTCCTAAGTTTTGATGACACAAGATCATATTCAATAGCTGTACATAAAGGGGGTAGTAAATCATTGTTGGAAAATTATAGACCTATCTCTGTGATCCCGATCTTGGCCAAAGTTATGGAAAGTGTTGTGTACAATCAACTGTTCAGTTATCTCAGTAAGTATGATGTGTTATCTGACTGTCAGTCAGGTTTCAGACCTAAGTATTCCACACAAACTGCCTTATTAAATGTGACAGATAAATGGCTTTGTGAGACAGACAAAGGTAATTTTACTGGGCTGGTAATGATTGATTTGCGTAAAGCTTTTGATATGGTTAATCATAGTATATTGCTCAAGAAACTAAAACTGTATGGGTTTGATAATTCTACTATGAACTGGTTTAAGAGCTACTTTGATGGAAGAACTCAGTTCACGTCCATTAATGGTTATGCATCCCATAGTAGTAGAGTTACATGCGGTGTACCACAAGGGTCCTTGCTGGGACCGTTATTGTTCTCCTTGTTCGTCAATGATATGCCAAATAGACTGCGATGCAATGTATCGCTATATGCAGATGATACGTGCCTGTTTACGTCTTCAGAGAACATACCTGAAATTGTTACTAAACTTGATCACGATGTAAACAGTTTATCACTGTGGTTAAAGCAAAATAAATTGTTAGTGAATGTGAAGAAATGCGAACTGATGTTCATAGGAACACAACAATGTTTGAAATATGTTCAAAATGATCTGGCTAACTGTCATACTTATATTGATGGTAATGAAATTAAACAAGTTAAATCTTGCAAATATCTTGGTGTGGTCATTGATCACAATTTAACATGGAACAAACATATTGATCTTGTAATGAATAAGGTTGTGAAGAATATGTACCTGCTTCGAAGACTACGTCCATATATTGATAAAGATGTTGCTTTGACAGTCTTTAAATCTTTAATTCAATGTCATTTTGATTACTGTAGTTCTGTATGGAGCAACACTAGTAAATCGCTTTTGAAAAAATTGCAAGTTCTTCAAAATCGATCTTTACGAATTGTTATGAATGTTGATTATAGATATCCTTCAAATTCATTGTACACTGTACTGAAACTCGACCGTCTTGATTTACGGTGGTGGAAACAGTTAGCATGTACTATGTTCAGAGCTGTGTTTAATTTTTATCCGCCATATTTATGTGAGTTATTTTGTTACCGTGAGTTAGTGTATTGTACTAGGTCAGGTGAAAAGAAACTACAACTTTTTCGACCCGAAAATACTAATTATGGGAAAAGATCCCTAAGGTACAGAGGAGCTAAATTATGGAATGATTTAAATTATCAGGATATAAATTCTATCCTATCCTTCAAACGATTCATCCTGACATGTAATAACAATACATTTTGAAGTGGCAGTAATTAATTATTTTGGGGTTTGGGGGTTTGGGGGTTTGGGGGTTCTGAACTGATCTGGATTAAGGGTCATGGGGTAAAAGGTCATGGAACTCATTACATATAAAAACAGAAAAAAATGTGTAGCGATGGAGGCATTCTTTCTTTTGTGTGAATAATGTTTTTTTTAATGTTTCTTTTTTTAATAATGTAATGCATATTATATTGTAATGTATTGTGTGTATTTCTAAGCATATTGCATATATTGTACAGATATTTTTTCTATCCCTTTCTTATTCCTTTTACGTGTGTTTCAATGTTTGTACATTTTAATGATTGTATGTTTTTTGTTTTTTTTTTGTTTGTTTTTTTTTTTTTGTAATACTGTATATGGTCGGACCCCTGTGAAAAACAGCTCTTAGCTGACCAGGGCTATCCGTCCCATGAGTGGAGAATAAATAAATAAACAGCTGCTATCTCAGCAAGATCGATCCCTGGTTTGTCAAATTTGTTTTCATTTTCTTCCAAAGGATATAGAATATGGAAGTAGATAGATTTGTAGTTGCCACTGAAATAAGTGTAAAAAGTCACAAACTTTCAATATAAGTGGTGATTCAGTGCAATATCCAGTGATATTTTTCCATTAAACTGATTTGTTTCACACAGTGTGAACATATACTGTTTGATACAAATGATATCCAAGTGAACAAAATGAGAGTGAATTTATTCAAACTTGTGCAGACCCTACCTATCTTCAGAAGATGAGAATTGACCAGATACCATTGAAGACCCCCTTTAGACTATATCTTTTGGTCATCAATAGATGCCTCATTTTCTTCCCAACTTTACAGTGGCCATTACTATCATCAGAATTTTATCATATCATGACAGTGATGATACTGATGATGATGATGATGATGATGATGATGATGACATTTGCTGTTGTTATTGTGTGTATTGTTGCTGTTTATCACCATTATAATCCTCAATTTGAATGTTGCCATCATCTTTCTTAGGGGGCTATAGCAAATATTAGGAAGAAAAGTATCAACAGAAGCAGTAACAGTTGAAGTAAAAATAGTAGTCAAGTAGTAGTAGTTGTAGTAGTAGCAGTAGTAGTGGTAGTAGTAGTAGCAGTTCTATGTAAGGTAAGTAGTTCTATGTAAGGTACTAGTATTCATGTGGTTCGATAGTTCGTTTTTAATACTGATTTTGCACTGGTACAATTTAAGTTGGTCGAGATAAACATGTCCGTTCTCCGTATAATTTCACGCCTATAAATTCGGGAACCTACAGTCTTTACAAGCATCATTGCTTTTATGTAGGCCCCATCATATTTCTGACATTTATTTGTGATATCCTCAGATGAAAATGACCATTTATATTTGTGTGTAATGTTAGTTTGTCTTTTTTTTCTTCAAACATAAGATATGGTTGTATATGTTTTGTACTTTTGTTTTATTGTCAATCATTTTGTAATCCCATCACTGAGAAATGGAGATGGAAATATGAAATAAACTTGAAACTTGAAACTTGAAACTAGGAATAGTGATATTAATAACAGTAGCAGAAGAGCTGCAGCATGTTACAGAGGTAGAAATGGTGGCTGAAATAGTGAAATCGTGGTGATTTTTGTATTTCATAAGTTACTTCTACTGCGCCTTGAGCACATTAGCTATGTGGAATTGGCGCATTATAAGCACCCTTTATTATTGTTATTGTTATTATTATTATTATTATCATTATTATTATTAATATCACAATGACAGTAATGTAAAAATAATAGATTTTATAGAAGTAGTAGTAGAATTAGTAGCAAGTAGTGAAGATTGTAGACGAGGCAGAAATAGTTATGTTATTTATGTTACTATTGTGGTTGTTATCCTGTAGTCTATTTTTTTTTTCTCTCCCATAACTCTTTCTCTTTCATTAGTCATGCTTAGTCCCTTATTCCTCCTCAAGTGATCAATCATGTCTCAGATGTATCCCCCTCTTGGTGTTGATGGTCGCTGCTCCAGAGTTGGGTTGTGTCTGCGGTTCACACTGTAGGCTGTCTGACAGGAGGAGACTCGGTAAATCATTCTCACACCTTTCAGATTTGTTAGTGGAGATGGATCTCCTCCATCACTGATTGTGTTCTACATCCCCCTTCCCCCTCCCTCCACCCCCCCCCTCCCCCATTGCTGTTTAGGATCTAGCTTTCATAGTTTAATGCTTAACATTGGCTCTTTATTTGAAGTGATATAAAATGTTGGAAAACATCAGTCTAAGACAAAATAACTTTAGAGAAGAATTTGTGTATGAATTCATTCATCCTTGTTTGTTTATTTTTCAAAAATCACAGTCATCTTGCCTGGCAAGTAAAGCAAAGATGTTGGTTAAATCCATGTAAGGAAAGTTTGCAGAAAGAAAGTGATTCACAGTTTAGCATAGCTATAGGCCTATGGGTTTTAACCCTCTGCTACTTGATGCAATGTGTCATGCATGAACCGTTTGTAGCTCCATGCATGAGCTCTGTTGGAAATTACATTAGTGGATGGAAAGGGGTTAAATCTCTTAATCGTCTCAGGATTGAATGACCCACTGGAACTTGGCTGACAACGAGATAACATCTCATCATTGTGTGTCACTTGAACTGACGTCCTTTCACACTCCTTATCTGTCAATCAAATGTAACCTCACATTCTTTCATTCTCGAGGTCAGAAGTGAAACCCCTTTTCACTACCCTGACTGTAAACCTGTCTTTGTTGTCCAAGTACAGGCACATTCCTTTGTGTCAATCATAGAAGCCCTTCTCATCCCCGTTGTCCATTCTTGGCCGGGCCTCCTTGCACCGGTGAAAGGCATCGGTGCACTGCTAGGTGGTATTGATTTCAGCCGCGCCATAGTTGAATGATTAGAGGCCGCTCCATGCACACGTTGCACAACATTAACAAGGGTATTCCTTGCGCCTCAAGTTGTTATACACTGTAATGTGATCCTGTAGAGACAATTGCAACTACAGCTGCAATAATGTTGTCTTTGAGTGGGTGTTAATTCTTTCTTCCTTATCCTAGGGCCATATACAATATAAGACTTATACAATAATTGTAACATGCAATGGTGTCTGATGTCATGGTAACAAGCAAACATCATGGAAGTGGATTAGTTGTGGATGCTGTAGTTGCTAATTATTCTCATAACACTGAATATATCACAGTCTGTTATGCAGCAGGCTCTACAACTTGTAAATTAAAGTGAAAATCACCCATGATTTAAATGATATCATTATAAAGATTAATCTTTGGTTGTCATTAATGAGCCTGAGGGATATTCTAATCAAATATACCACACCCAGATTGGTTCTAGTAGAAACTGTAGACTGTAATCAGTGACCAAATGTAATGCAATCTTTTTCTTAGGTGTGTGAAATTAAATCATAGCTTTATATTGTTGATATTGTTTCAGAGGAGAAGCCTCTTAGAATAAATCATAATAGTTAGTGTGATAAAACACAGTGATCTAATGGAGGCAGTTGGTGGAATAAAAACCTAAATGATTATACACCAACATGGTGCAACAAGAGGAAGAGAATTTGGATGACTGAATAGATCATAAACTGGATTAAAATAAGTCCTTGAATTTCCTTGTCTTTAATAAGTGCTAAAAATTTACATTAACCATTCTTGCAAAGTAGTAAACAGCCCCTCCGTCCAATATTAAAATCATACACACAACTTCATAGCATTGTGACTGAAGATTATGAGTGATACATTTCCCCACTTAATTGTAATATCAGACTTATTTGATAAGCCCTTTACTCCCCTAACTGTGCCCCCCCCCCCCTCTCTACAATAGATACGTACCAGGTACAATCCCACCTGTCTTGTAATTAGTAGAGAATAGATGCCATTGAATTGGATAAAGGATTAAAACAAATTGAAGTCACATCTGGTTATTAGAAATGGATCAAGGTAAACAGGTATTGTACTTTTTTTTCCATCCTGCCTCACGTAGGCTTATATCCAATCTACCTGAGCACATTTGGCACCACCCACGTCATACCCAGGGGATAATGATGAACACCCTAATTGTTCCTGTATCAAACATCAATGGGGGCACTTTGGCAATGGTTCAGCTCTTCTGTGCGTTACATGCACTCTCACCTTGGGCGGACAATGGGGGTGTGTGTGACCCTCCAAGCAGAAGTCACACCTGACCTCACATAAGTACACTGTTTCTCAGAGCACACAGTTCTGCTCTTTGCCACTTCTAGGAATAGACACTGAACCTGCAGCTCAGAATATTAAAGGGATCGTATAGTTTTGGTTGAGACCTAATTTCAGATTTCTAACATTTTTTGGTTAGATAATGAGAAACCTCTTATGAAATATGAAAGAGTATGTAATTCCATGAGGAATTCAATGTTTATTTGATGAAAATTGGTTTTGAAATGGCTGAGATATCCAAAACAGAGCAATTCTAATAAAGTGTGGGACCCACCTTTTATTTAGGATGGCTTTGTTTTACTTTGTTTTTGGATGTTTCAGTCATTCCAGAGCCGATTTTCATCAAATAAACTTTGAATTCCTCTTAAAATGGTATGCTCTGTACTATTTCATAAGTGTTTTCTTGGTATCTCACAAAAAGTTAAAAGCCCAACTCTCATCTCCACCAATACTGTACCATCCCTTTAAAGATGTTGAGGCCAACAAACTGGTCCTTGAATAGGAAGGAGAAGAAGAAGGATTTTTTTTTTAGAAGCACACCAAGCCAGAGCCCTCCCTCTGTAGGGCCCATCACCTCTTCGTCCTCAGGAAGGTCACGCCTAGACTACTGCCACAAGGCTAAAATCTTGGCATAAATGGTATTGATTGTTTACATCATGCTCCACTTTCTGCACCCTGATTCTTCTTGCCTCCGGTTAGGTTGGGGGCCCCTCTCACCGAATAGTAGCGTAATTGGCAGGAAATGCAGCTACATTACATCGGAACGATTTATGTCATGACTTAATGATCGCTTGTTTTCCCCCTGTGCATAAGAATGCATGCATCATTACTTTAGATTAGTTCATTTTGAAGCAATATATCATTGAGAAATGTCTAGAGCCAAAAGATTTGCTAGGAAGTTGGAACCTATTTTTTTTTTAGGTGCAACAAGACACCAGCCAAAGTAAAAAGAAATGATTAATGATGAGATAGTAGGAAAAATGTCTGCCTTAATGATTACATGTGATGCATCATCACCGTTTGGAATATACATACATATATATTTCTCTTTTTTTTTGGGGGGGGGGGGGAGTTGGCAGATGTTCATTAGATGCTAAGTTCTAAATTGATATATAATTTGCCCTACTTTGTTACAAGGAAAATGAAATAAAAACAAATTAAAAGTTAGAAAACTGTAAATGGTTGCCAATTTCAGCTTTGCATGCATTTTTCTTCCTTATATGATCTCAAACTTTATACAGGTAATGTGGTGCACCACATGATTATGCATTCATATTTCAATGCTTGTAAGCTAAGGGGAGGTTCTTCCAGACTTAGAGACTGTAGTTTTACTCGCATGTTTCCCTGTATACACTTTACTTTCACATCTGAGAGAAAGGAGTCATCACATTGTTACAAGGCATGTTAGATTGTTACAAGGCATGTTAAATTGTTACAAGGCATGCTATATTCAGTGGCCGTTTTCCATTTCAAGCGTTTTGCTTATTGATAACGGTCTCCTCCACCTGTACACTTAAAGATCTGAAATGATATCTATGTATAATTTCACATGATTATATATTTGTAATGCGACATTTTGTTAATATTTTCATGACTTGTGAATAATATGTTTGATATTGTCACACTTATCTTCTGTTATGTACACGTGGAGAAATAAAGCTTACTGAAACTTAAACTGAAACTGAAACATTCTCTCTACACACACAAATGAGCACACACACACACGCACACATACAGACATACAAGAAATGACTATACATCTTGTATAAATGATGGTCTCTCTTAAAACATCTAGGCTGTGGTCACATATTGCTTGATACTCTAAAAACTGAAATAAAAATTCACTTCATGTCCATTGACAGGGTAAAATCAGACACTCAAAATTGTGACAGTTTCATTAAAACAAAATGCAAAAAAAAAGAGGATTTTTTTCAAATGTGCTAGTTTTATGTGCTTTGGCACATTTTCCTTGAAGAAGTGGTGATGTTGCAGTCACAATTAAAATCTTTCAATCATTTTCACATGCTATGTGACATGGTAGAGGGTGGACGTGGTTTAGGGTCTATAAGGCCAATTTGTATAATTCACCTGACTGTCTTGTTTCATAAGAATTAAAAGAGAATGCAGCTTTCCAAACGTCATTTGGGTGCCTGTTGAGACAAACATACCTTCTTAGTTACCTTAGTTACCTTCTTGCCACACATTTAACCCATTAAAGACTAGTCCCACGTTTACTCGGGCAGGTGTCTATGGGAAATGTGTTGTAGCAAAATCAGCTCATCCTCGTCGGGTAAGCTTCCTGACAGCACTGGTGCTGGGGTCAGAACCTAGATACCAGGGGCTGTTTTAGTGGGTTTTAGAGTCTAGTCATCACTCAACGCACCTGCTAGGAAAGTCTCAGCGGTACCATGGCAGGTGCTATTTCCAAAAGTGATAGAATGATGATATTCGGCTTGTTTACATCTCAGAGGCATCTGTGTCAAGCATCTGTGTCAAGCGTCGCTTGACATGTGAAACCAATCCTAGAGTCTCTTATCATTTGAGCATGTTGCTATCTGGCACTCAGAGGGTGATCATCATTTATGTATCAGGGCTCTGCCAAGTTTTACACATATATTCTCTCTCTTATTTTCTTGAATATACCCCCTTAACTGGCAAGTAACATTTGACTATATTAGAGGGAAACTTCATTTCATGTTAAAGCTGATACTTGAATTAGAGGAGGAGTCAGACTGACAGAACAGTGAAAGTTTCAATAAATTTGAACAAAAATAGTATGAAATTCGTGGAATTCAAATTGCTACACATATTTTCTCAAGTCAGAAATACTGGTCATTATCATATTTGTGAAAGTTTGATCAGACCATGTAGTCATCAATTCACATTAAGCCTTACATGTACCCATTAAATTGTATTCAAAATCATTTCCCTGCTAAATGATTTAGGAGCTACAAGTCCCATATTATGGAACAGATTCACTGCTGTACACTACAAGTCCAGAATAATTTGATGAATAGAACATAGCTTCTTTCTTCAGTCACTGAAAATGAGCAATATAGTAAAGATTTGTATGCAATCAAGGGGAGAATTAGGAGGTTTTCACTACATCGTCGTATCTACTTGTGTGTATGTAATAGTGACTTATATTGCTGTTTTGACTAAGCATGTGAAGCTAGAACTCATTTCTTATTGTTTGTCTGATTATGATATAATTTTTACTGCTGTATTTGTTTGAGGTTACTCTATTCATCTAGGTCAATTTGAGCATAGACAGGATAAAATGGAATTTGTATGGTTTATCATTATTCTTTATTTGTCCTATGTCCAAACTCTAGGGGACATAGGTTTTAATCATAAAATGCCTGTTCTGGTGTTTAAAAGTTGAGTTATCAAACTTTGTAGAAGTGACAGATATTGTTTTCAGCATATCCTAAAGTCAAGCATTTCCATATTCCAGGAGGTAATGGGACTTCCAGTGAGGATTTATGCTCTTGACATTAATAATCTTTCCTCTTGCCAAGCCTCCAGTCACCAGAGAAGGAAAAGGGGACACTACCACTCCCATAAAGAGACGACAGGTGCATGCAGTAAGTAGGGTCGATAAGGCCAAGTTTCTATTCAGAGCTCCAGGCAGCAAAGGGAAAGGTCCAGTAAATTGCCACGTGACAGCAGTGTGGAGTTCATAATCTTGAAAGACAAGTTGACTTTGGCATTGTAAAGAAATCTTTTATTTGCCTACAAATCATTTTCAAGAGGGTTTTTTCCTCATTGAGAATACATATTGATTAGTTAGCGTCACAAGTAATCATTTCACTGATAAATTCTTATTGCCATATTCTTTTTTATTCAAACAGGCCATAAATGTAGTCAGATCACTGTTATCATCATCATCATCATCATCATCATCATCATCATCACTATATCATCATCATCATCACCACCACCACCACTCTCATCACTGTCATCATCATCATCATCATGAC
The DNA here is from genome assembly GCF_040938485.1 of Diadema antillarum. Classification (NCBI taxonomy): domain Eukaryota; kingdom Metazoa; phylum Echinodermata; class Echinoidea; order Diadematoida; family Diadematidae; genus Diadema; species Diadema antillarum. The sequence goes on along the minus strand of NW_027271940.1, from coordinate 118,674 downwards.
CTGTATTAACTGTTCACCTGTACCTCAGTGAGAAAATATTTTGTCGTGCCTTGCTAATCAGTGATGCAGGTGATCTTACTTTGTATAAACCTTTAGTGAAAGCAGACAGACCTCTCCTTTCCCTTTCTCCTTTCAACTATCCTATCTCTGTGCAAGTCATCCCTCCCTCCTATTCTCCTTCCGATGTGTATTATATTTATGTATGGGGGCTGCACGCAAATCAAGCCACACTTATGCTGTAGCCCCACTGTATTATTCATTGTTGTATGTTTGTTGTACGTTTTGCTGTACATTGTGCAAAGGCAATGAAGGAAAAAAATATTCTGTGAACAACTTATATTTATGTTTGTACGTGAATGTGCATGTACAATGATGATACAAAAAACAATAAATCAAATCAAATCAAATCATCATCAGCAGCAGCAGCAGCAGCAACAGCATGATCATCATCATCATTATATTATAGCCGTATTATTATATCACAATTGCATTATTTTTACCACTGCCACTCGTCTATTGTCATCATAACCAGCCACACGACTGCCATCAAACAACATAAGAACTGTATCATTACAATTCACTGAAGGGATAAAGATGTAATGCAATTTGAGGATAGAAAGATTGAATGAGGAACACTATTTTGTGTTGCTGGTGTCAAAGGATTTCCCTGCCAGTTTTAATTTCCAATTAGATCAAAGTACAGAAGAACATTTGTAGGACTTTATTATTTAAAGTGTCCTTACTGAATGAATAGTCTTATTCAATATGCTTCAGAATAGCATTGCAGTAAATATTCAGCGAAAACACTTTTTAATTTGAGTGTCAAAATTTTACTAAGTAAGTAAAACAAATTAAGAATTTCTCAAATTTTGTCAATGCACCAATTGTATGAAAATATGTTTCAAAGGCAAATGCTGTTGAATATGAAACTTACTTTACTGCCTGAGGGATATATGACATGCTCCCTCTCTTAAAGGATGCTTTCAAAGTTTGGTGGTTAAGATTAAGAGCATTTGATCACTGGGGATCAGGTGTGAAGTGGGGGTTAATGCCTCCAGAAAGCCCCCGCCCTCAATCTCCCACCGGTGTCTCAATGATCCTACCACCAACACCATTGTCTACCAATGAAGCACGTTCCTCTCCTCTTGACTCCAGGGGCGTGAGACCAGAAGGCTGCTGACAGTTCCCTTCTCATCTTCCATCCATCCTGCCATTCCCTTCACACACCTCATCGCCACGGTAGCGGCTGGTATACCGCTTACTTCCAAGGCTGAAAAATTGTCCACAGGTGTGGCACCACTGATATGGTTGTCATCGATGTATGTGACTTCTGGACTAGACAGGGGAAAAGTTGGAGAACACAGAAAAGGCACAGACAAACCATACTCGTCTAAAAACTGTTGAAAGTGGGCAAAATTCAGATCAGAAAAGAGAATGTAGTTTACAACTTCTTGTATTCTTATATTATCACCAAACAGTGATTGAAGAGGTTATAGTTTGTGGGAGTTGGCAAGAGACCAGTCAGTCCATCCATCCATCCATCTTTAATGAAACCTTGTGATGTGAACTATTTTATGTCAATAGTGATGAGGTCCATCTTTACTACACATGACTGCTGAACGGTATAAATGTCCAAGATATGTTTCTTTGTGTGTGTGTGTGTGTGTGTGTGTGTGTGTGTGTGTGTGTCTGCCTCACCAATTGTTGCAATAGTAAATAGGGATTTTTCAAGAATCTTTTTGAGTAGACTACTGTATACACCATATATTTCATTAGGTTCTTATTTTTTAATGAATTTTGCAAATATAACAACACGCAAGATTATTGACTCTGATCTTGACGTGAATGTGCCGTGCATGTATATGTTTCTTCATTCATTACTCTATGATCGCAAATTTTACCACTCCCAAATTTTTTTCTAAGTTCAGATTCATGGTAAATTAGACTTGCTAAATATATGGCACATACAGTACTATGGCAGTTTGTACAAAATTTCGATACACCTCTGCAATTGTTATTACATGTTGAATATTTGTCTGTTGAGGTAAAGTTGTGTCATGTGAGTGTGTTCATTTACCCACATAGACTTGTGGATAAGGCATCTCCTGCAGTCTGACCTTCCAACTTTCTCAGCAATGATTGTGGATTTTATGACTTTGAGCACGATCTTTAACTTCAACATGGAGTTAGAGGAGAAAGAGAGACAGGCGCACACAAATAAACAGAGACAGACAGACAGACAATAGAGAAACAGACAGACAGAGGGGAAGAGAGAGGGAGAGAGAGACCCACTGCTCTCATCACCTCCCATCAAAATGTCTGTCACTCAGACCTGGGCTGCCTTTAACAGGTGAGCTCTATTGCCATAGCAACCCAACTCTGCGTGATGATGCAGTCTAGAGTGAAGTGGGGGGGGGGGGGAGGAGGTGGGAATTTGGATACTCTCTTTGGCTGTTGAGAGAGACTTTATGTCATCAGAAGGATCATTCATAACATGATAACAGACATAAATATTTTGATTTTGCCCGTGATTGATGATGCATTATCAACAACAATGATAAACTAAAGGTAAATCATTAAGTATCCATATGTGCTGTACAAACTGTACCATGGTGCTTTATGATGTCACCATGCTGGCTTGTTATACACAACTTATGATACAGATAGGCATGCTTCTAATACATTTTAAATATTCTCTAATCCTACATGGTATGCAATTTCAAAGCTCTGAATTCTATAAAAACACTTGCTTCCAGTGGAGATTTAACTTCCTTCTTTCTTCAACTCATTACAGTTTTCTCTACGAAGGCTTTCCTTCCTCGAAATGCCAAGGACCAATGTTCATGCTGGTATGAAGGAATGCCCACTATGCCTATGACTTCCTTTACTACATAGATATACTCCAGTCCCAATGAATACAACTTAAAGAGAAGAATTGTATCATCACTCAACTACATTGAATATTATATTCAAGTGTTCTTGGATTGTATGTGTGTGTGTATGCATGTACAGTCAAATCTGTCTATAGTGGCCACCCAAGGTAGACAAAAAAGTGGCCGTTATAGACTGGTGGCAATGATAGACTGTAACAAGGCTTTTCTTTTAGATGGAATCCGCAGTGGCAGTATATGTGGCAGGTGGCCAATGTAGACAGGTGGCCGCTGAGGCAGGTTTGACTGTATGTGTATGGGTTCATCCACACCAGGCATGTATGTGTCTATTTAGTATCATAAAAGCTGTATGATATTGTTCATGTATGTATGTAGGTAGGTAGTCATATCTCTTTTTATAGATGCGAATGTGAATGTGTGTGTGTGTGTGTGTGTGCATGTGTGTATGCATTGCTGTTTGTTTGTGCATAAGGGGAAAAAAATCTACATTGTGGTTGCTTAGTATGGCATCTTTACTAGTGACTTCCTGGAGACCTCTTAACCCATTGAAGACGAGTCCCGAGAATACTCAGGCAGGTGTCTATGGGAAATGCATGTTATAGCAAAATCAGTCCGTCCTCAACGGGTTAAATGAACTTGATTTGTGGTGAATTGGTGATACGTGAATGTGGCAAATGGTCTTGAGGTGATGGTTAAAACAGAGAAGAGAGTTCAAGGGCATGGCTCCACAAATGAGGGGAGGGAGCGTGGCCTCTGCAAAATCTACTGCTTGGACTGCAGTTCAATGTCTGAGGAATAAAGACATGTGTTCAATGTCTGAGGAATACAGACATGTGCTGTAGTCCTGGGTTTTTGTTTTTATTTTGTAGACAGTGTATAGGTGAGATAGGCCTACGTAAAAGCCACTTTATGAAATGTTAAAAAGCACACAATTCTAAGAGGAATTCAAAGATTATTTGATGAAAATCGGTTTTGTAATGGCTGAGATATCCAAAAATAAGTAAAACAAAGTGATCCTGATAAAAGGTGGGTCCTTCCTTTTATTAGGATTACTTTGTTTGGGATATATCAGCCATTTCAAAACCAAATTTTATCAAATAAACTTCCATGTCCCCTTACAAGTATATGTTCTTTCATATTTCATAAGAGGTTTCTCATCTAAAAAAATTATCTTCAAAAAATGCTAGAAAGCTGAAGTCTCATCCCATCCGAAACTATTAGGCCTACATCCCTTTAATAGTAGACAACTTTTTCTCCTTTTTTTCAAAGCAGGCAGTGGCAATCTTTAGACAGTATCATAATCCGGCAGATGGACATGTTTTGACCGATACCTTGCAAGTCTAGGCCTGGCATCAGCAGCAGCAGCTGTTCCCCTCCAAGTTTGAGGACAATATTCTTCTGGCGAACTGAATGGTGGGAATGACCCTATTCTGACAAAGTAGAATGATTTGGGTATACATGCAGTATGGTATTCATGGATGCTTTATTAAAGGCAACAGGATTATTTTGGCCCAGACCTGTGTCCTGTCAAATTTAATCAAAGCACTGCATCAGTCCTGGTAGAGACTTTCCCATCATTTTCTCATACATCCATTCTCCTGAAGGTCATTTCTCATAATTTACAGAAATCAGCTTTAAGGGTCAATTTATTTAGTCGTTAAGTTAGTACTCCTGCATATGATGTTGAACATTTTTTTTTTAAAAGATCAAAATCATAAATCCATAATCTGTAAAAAAACATCTAACAAAAGAGCATTCATTGGATTTGTTCATTTTCCATCAGCGACAAGGGGGATATATGGGACTTTTCTTTTCATTTCATTGCTCGGCCATGACACAATGAGCTGCAGAGGTTGAATACAAGCTTGATTCCACATTATGTATTTAAATGGTCTATGATAAAGATGTCACCACATGATACAAGTAAGCTAGCTTCATTTTGCTTTGCATGCAGAAAATCTTTGCATCATAGTTCAGATGACCTGGTACCCAGCACTTCAAACAATTTGTTGCTTTGATGTTGTAGCTCATTTATACAAAATGTTAGGGGTGCACTGTGCATATGTTATGTGTTACTATGTAAAACACATCCTCAACATTCCACAGGTTGTTATCACTGGGGAAATTTTAATTTAGATGGAGAATAGTAAAATATGAACTACAACATGAAATTAGTGAAGTGTTCTGAGGTAGGAGAGGAAGAAGAGTTTTGGAGGAGTTGAACATTTCTTTTACATCTCTGTCATCATGCGCTGATGGAGAATTAGGTGTTTGAAAGGTAAACACATTTCTGAAAGGCCACTGGAGGTGAACACGTGTGGGTGGACAGACTGTTCCGCAGCATCCATCTTTTTTTGCAGACGTCTAACTCACTGCTGGACAAATAAATATGTCTGACTCAAAATTATTGTTTTTTTTTTCATATTCATTGGGGGGGGGGGGGATTCTGTCCATTTGAAATCTTGGCTTCAACTCCATCTCGCAGGCTTGGGTACATGAGTTTGAACTTATCAGAGTCAGAACAAAGAACCCAGCATGGTATGAAGTGTGAAAACAAAATTTGGTAATTGCAGAAATGTATGATGTATAACTAATGCAGTCTGTCAGAAAACCAGATGAATTCCTTGAAATAAGTCTCTCTCTTTTCCACTCTTGGCATAATGAAGAGTTCCCCTTTTCTTAGGGGGCCCGTGGATTACAAGCATGTTCCAATAGGTCTATTGATTATTGGTATTTTGTTGGTTCAGATGATGTATGCTTCGAACTATCTTTCCCCCTGCCATCCTCCTCTCTCTTCCCCCTCCCTTCTCTCTTGTTCTTTCTCTCTCCCCTTTATCTGTCAGTTTATCACAATCATATTTTTGTTGGTTATGAACAACTGTAGATGGAAACATTGCGTGACCACATGGCTGATAATTAGACATTCCAGCCTTTTAGTTTCAGTTTCAATTTCAGTTTGTTGTATTTCTCCACTTGGACAATGGAAGTCATTCTAACAAAATCATCAATGTTCGCATTAAAAACATTGACGAGAGTACATAAAAGAAAAAGATATGATTACCAGTACACGTGTAGTATACACATGTTCCATCGTATCCTGAAGTATACAAGTGGAGGAGATGGTTATCTATAAGAAATTTTGCCTGACTTGTGTGGGCAACGTGGCATCTTATAATTCCCCCTTATATTTAACTGAAAGAACAAAACGTATACACACCAAATATCAGAGTGACTTGAACCTCAAGTATTTTCAATATCATTTGGCTGAGGAGGACATTAAAGGTCCTGCTCACCTTTGGAAGCAGTGATTAAAAAAAAAAAATCAAAATATCACATTTGATGCATATGTGTAGGTCAGTTCACATTTTGTACATTTAACAATATTTAACATCCATTATACTGGTTCAAATTTTCAAATTGGATGTTTCTATCTCACATTTTAGAACTATTTTGAAGCACTAGCGCTGGGTTTTTGTTTCATCTGCAAATGGTAAATTATGCCTTTAATGCAAAGGGAATATAACAAGACCACTTGAAGGGGTGATTAGAGCCATTAAAGTGAGATCTGCATGGAACTCTTATCGCTTTGAGCACACAACTGACAAGTGCTGTTGTCTTTAATCTGATGGAGCGCTGTTTGTAGGTTAGATTTCATGATTTGAAAGTGGGAGCGATGAATGAATGTGGATGGGCAAAGTCTTGCCGCTCTTTGGATACCTCTGATAATATGTACTCATAACTGATAAAAGGTATCCATATTTACATACTGTAGGGATATTTTTTAAACCTTGCCTCATAGATATGGCAATTTTTCATGCACTGAACACAGATCACACCTAGTTGTTCATATGTGTGATGAGTTACCCTGTTCTCTACAAGATTCTGAAATCCAAATACAGGGTGCTACATGGGCGTTTGCCTGATTGCCAGGGGGCAGTTCAAAATCAAAGTTGGGTAAGTGTTTGGAACAATAAGAATTATTGCTTGCCCGAATTGGGCGAGCAAAAAGTTGTAAAGTTTTTCAGCACTTTTCAAATCTATATATTTCTTCTTCTTCTTCTTCTTCTTCTTCTTCTTCTTCTTTTTTGTGAGCAATTCTTGCATTCAATGAATGGTGTAGTTACTGTTATGTGCAATGTATTCAAAGCATCTGAAAATTAGAATTAGAGTGCAAATGATTTATACAACATGGTCAAGTTATCTGTAGTAAATAAATGGGATGATATCAGATATACAAATTGGTAGATGTTTCATTAAAATGATATTTTAGATGAGAAACTTATCAAATTTTAAACTTCATATGTTTTCAAAATTGTGATATTTATCTCTACTGAACAAAAACTTCCCATTAGTTTATTAAATTTTTACCAATTTTGTTTCAAATAATGCTTTATTTTCATTACATTCAAACCCCAAATACCAGCTGAAATGAAGCTGCCAGCATTTGGGGGCCCACCCCTCCCCCTCCCCCGACAAAGCCCTCTCAAACAAAGGTATCGGTAATATGATATGAAAAAGAGGACCTATAGGGGCCTACCATTGTACAACTTCATACAAGAAGAATAGAACAAAATGTTATAGACATTTTGTGATTAAAATAGCAACAATAATATCAACCTCTTATAGAGATTCATCTTTTCACTGAATGAAATTGAACAGCCATACTGTACTCTATTTGCTATTTTGTGACTCCTTTGTAGACAAGATTTGGTAAGTTTAGTGTTGCAAATATCTGCAGGCAGATACCACAAGCTCCCAAATGAATTGCTTTCAGTCATACTTACCTGTCACACTTCCTAAATGTCACCGAATATTTTAACAAACAACAACAATAATACCATTGTGTGATGTCTAACCGCCCACCCCATTCTACCTAATCGAATTAGCGATACAGAACATTCCAAACTTCTCAACAACAAAAAATAATGCTCCACTCTTCTTTTCATTTCCCCGCTTTTCATGATGAACACTGCGCGGTGTCCCTGGACATGTTGAGTGCATTACTGGATTCCAGTTCATTCAACTCCTGCTTTTTTTCCCTTCTTACCTTCAACAGTTCTTTCACACAGGTAAAATGAAGCTTCGGAGCTGCTAGCCCAGATTTGAATGAAGGTCACATTGCCTTTTACAGGTAAGCCACTCATAGAAACTGCTGGCACATATTCAATGTATACCTGTACCTGTCATCTTGACAAAGCCAAATTATCTCAAACAAAACTAATGAATCTATTAAGAGCATGCGAAGATGAAAAAGAAGGGAAATTCCCCAAGCAATTTCCTTTGTCTATCACATTCTACTCGTTGTCTCTCATATCTTTACAATATCTTAAAATTGCAGAAGAATAAAAGAAAAAAAAAACTCTTGTTGTCACTTTCATGGCAATTTGGCAATTTGCTCATATACAATGTCAATGGTTCTGGTCCTGAAAGGGTTGAAGCAAACCTGAGCTCAACTGCAATATTGGCACTTTTTGCTGTAATAATCTCCTGAATGTCATGGACCACAAAATGAACCTCCAAATATGACATACGAGTCACAGGGATTTTCATTCTTCAGTAGACATTGTATGAGATTCATTACAATTTTTTTTTTTCTGAAAAGATAAATATTCATATTTGTTGTAGATGTCTTCTGAAAGTGATATCACAAGAATTTCTTTAAGACTATACAATTTTTTTTTCTCAATTATGATTTTTTTTTTTTTTTTTTGGGGGGGGGGGGAGTTGTTGTGAAATGAATGCAGTGAAATCAAAGCCATGCATTAGTGTAAATATGAGCAATGCTGAGAAAGGTACCTGATAATCTTTTTGTTGGTGAGTCATCAAATATATTGTGTCCCAAGGGTATCTCAAAATGTGAAATTAATGCCATTTCACACACACACACACACACACACACACACACACACACATACAAAAGAAATATGGGGTGAATGCTTCAAATTACGTCACACTCTCCACACACAAATATCAAAAACATAGAGGGGGGGGGGGGTCACTTATTGGACAGCATGTTCACTGACTCACCAGCATTTAATAGTTATGCAGAAGTTCCTTCATTTTAGGCCAATTTTGCCCAGATTTTCTCCGAGCTGTCATTGTTATCTTCCAGTGCATTTGTGCAATGTGAATTTCCCCTCGGCTCAGGATTTAGGCTTCTTCTAGTATTATTTTGATCTTCTGCTTCTACTTGGAAGCCTTGACCCCCCCCCCCCCCCCTCCATCTTTCTCTCTCTTTCATGTCACAGTCTCTTGTTCTTTCTGCCAGAGGTTTTTAGCTCTTTATTATCATGATCATACTATCTGCAAAATATTTCTGTTGAGGCATGAATTAAAGGTGACAATCTCCCTGACTGTGATTCATTTCATTTAAAGGACAAGTTCACCTTCACATACATGTGGAATGAGTGAATGCCGCAATATTATTAGAACACATAAGTGAAAGTTTGGGGAAAATCGAACAATCCATTCAAAAGTTATCAATTTGTTAAAGTGTCTTCGCAGTCACTGCTGGATGAGAAGACTACTAGAGTGTATGATGTCACATGCGTACAACGATATAAGGAAAATATAAAGAGAATTTCACAAGTTTTTATTTTTTGAAAAAAATGCACATTTCCTCAACTTGTCCCTGATGTATGTTAAGGGTAATATTATTCCCCCTGCCTTCTGAAAGAGGCAAGACAAGTGTTTTGTTTTTTTGTTATGCGAGAAAAGTGAAAATATGTTGAATTGTCTTTGTTTTCTTTATATTGTTGTACACATAAGACATCACAAGCTGTAGTAGTCTTCTCATCCAGCAGTGACTGAGCAGAAACTTCAAAAATTCATAACTTTTGAACGGTATGTCCAATTTTCCTCAAACCCTCACTGATGTGTTATACTAATATTCTGCATTCACTAAATCCACATGTCTATGAAGGTGGACTTGTCCTTTAAGAGATAATTCCTGGCTAAGGTTTTCTTGATTTCATTCAAGTATATTGGACAGGTACAATGTATGGCATCATGATGTCTTTTGTAACAATTTACCCAAAATTAGTTAATTGCAGGATATTCTGTAAAATGCTTCACAGGTATTGTACACCTAAAAAAAAAAATCATTATTTTAAACAATGTGTTGTCACTACACATACTTGTTACATTTGTCTCTGATAAAGTTGGACTTAAACATTGGGAAGTATTTGACATAGCAAACCCTACAGCAGTCCTGGTGAGAAGGCTTTTGACCTCAAATCTTCCTCTAGAGGGATCCTGAAGCAAACCTCTTTGGGGATCTGACAGCAAGCTACTGGACCATACCTACAATGAGACTAACATTATTTTGTGTGATACTTCCCACTGAGGCTTTATCTTAAAACCCCTCCAGACTGTCACATCAAAATGCCGCTAACATCATACAGCCAAAACAGGTTGTCAATGTTAATGATATGCTTTGACACAAGAACCCATCTTATTTGTAACATAGTCCCCAGGAGTTAGTATTATTTCATAATAGTTTGCTTCAAAAGGCATTGTGTACCCTATGTGTTTCCGGCTGCTTGAAATAAGGTCAAGAGAGGTCATAGGATATGGATGCATTGCTATGGCTGCATGAGATGGGTAAAACCATAACAGTTGGAGGTCTCGTGCTCAGATTTAATTTAATGGAATTATATCATATACAATGTATGTTAGGTTTTTTTTTAGGGGGTGATATAATTTGATAATGAGATCAAATGGTGAAGAAATATAGTTGCCATTTTCTTGTGTAACTATATTTTCAAATGCCATTATTTTTCTTCTTCTTTTTTTTTTTACTGTTTTTTTTTTAATCTAACCTCACGAAATTTTATTCTGTTACTATTGTGGGCAGAATTAACCTGGATAAATTTCATTCACTTTTACCCTGTTACTGTTGTGGGAATAATTTACCTGGATGAATTTCATTTACTTTTACTTGCTTACCTACTTTGACTTCATTGCATATGATGTGTGCTCTATGATATGCTTCTTGTTGGAGATGAAAAAGAAATACAAGAAAAGGCTCATAAAGTTGACTGTTTTCCTGCCTCATTATTTGTCTCCTCTGTTTGGGATGATCTTGTTTCATAACATTTATTAAGTGCTTTCTAATACCGACTGAAAACTTAATCAGCCCTTATACTCTATAATGCAATATTTGCTTTCCTTTTAATGGAAAAGAAATGCACACTCATATATCTTGCTGTCCCACCCACACACACATCCATAGCATGTGCTCATAGGTTTTGTTTTTGTCATTTTGTTAAGCAGTCTTACTACAATCCAGAATACACAGAAAATCCCAGCCACCATTCTGGTTAACCTAAAGAGTCTCTCCTTATTGCCATTTCAGCATGAGGCTACAACATTTTTTGTGGGACCCTCCATTTTCATTCCCATCCTTGTACTATGCATATACATACCTTAAAAAAATGCAATTATGTTGTTACTCATGATCACATGTATTTTTGTTAATTTACGTTTTCAAAATTATTACAAATACTTTTTGTTAATGCATTGTATATAATTTTCCCTGTTTATTTAATGGAAGTGAAAATAAAGTTGAATTGAATTGAATTGAATTGAATATGGTTTGAAGAGCACCTCAAGAAAATGCTCTCATTTTGCTCACGAAAGCTGTACGGTATACATCATATTGAATATACGTAAGTGTTCCAAAATTGGATGTACAGTACAGTACATGCTTCTATAAGTTATGATGATTATCAGTCTCATTTGAGTACATACTTCTCATAGAATTGAATATGATTACTGAAAGCCATAGTGAATAGAAACCAAAGAGGTGCAGGGCTGGTGTTTTTTTTTTTACACCAACACATGCATAGCATACACAGTTGTCATCATTTGGAGTGAATTGATAGATGTATTCAGGACAAACATTCATTGGTTGTACGAATGTATTGTCCTTGTCATATTTTCCCGGTACACGTGGTTCAATGAACAGTGTCCGGGCACTATAGCATTGGTATTCTATATTTTTTTCCCGACCTGTGTATCTCAAAATAACTACATGTATATTGTTATAGAATAGTATATCATTCACTCATTATTTATCTAGCGATCCACGTCCGACAAGCTTTGCTTTTTAGTGGATCACTATTTTCCATGATCGAATTTATTTTCCGCTCGCCCACGTAGTATTTGTACAGTTTTCCTCTTTATTATTGTACATATATGTTGTTCTATAATTTGTCTCGTATATTACATGAATCTTTTGCAAGCGTTTGAACAATATCATTTAATGACATGTATACATTGTACTATGTTTTTGATTTTCGTTGATTGGAAATAAACTATGATTGAATTGAATTGAATTGAATTGGTTCTTGGTTTCAGTCTTCAGTGCTCTTCTGATTATTCCTGCTGATTATCATGTCGACTGTGCCATGATTGATAAATGATAAACAAGGTCACCTTCAAGGTCAGCTTCAGTGAAGAGGATTAACCCTTTGTGTACATGTCAGGGACTTTGGATGGACAGTGTGTACAATGCTATGGGGTTTACTGTGCCAATCAGCACTCCAAGCACGCAATGGGCTAAGTATCAAAGGACCCCCCCCCCAAAAAAAAAAAAAAATAAATAAAAAATAAATAAATAAATAACAACAACAACAAAACAAAACAGGAGTGATGACGCGTGGTGCCAGTAATAAGGCACACAATTTAGATTGGCAAATTCTAATCTACCCCACATGGTGCCCGTCGCCTCTACATGTCCATTCAGAATAGAATCGCAGTAACGAGACCATCTATCTCTTGGGCATTGTGAACTGCCTGATCAAGCTTGTTTCAGCAGGTGTACATGAACTTGCGATGACCTTCGCTGAAGCAACACTTCAATATTTGTGAAGGTAGTTGGCAGGAGCCGGAGGGGGGAAAAAGATCCACATGAAAGGACTGAGAACAAACAAAGCACAGGGTGCAATCTGTTATACCTTGATAGGTTCTTCAAATGATAATTGCTGCACGTGCCCATTTCACATCTTAAAGATATATGGTGGTATCGGCTTGTATTACAGGTGATGTAAAAAAAAGAGGGATTTATACTTGAAAGTTGCAAAGCACTTTGATGGGCACTCCAAATGAACACGATACTGTATGTACACCTTTGGAAATTTGATAAGGGAGATATACTGGTAGTTGTATGGCCTGGGGACTATGAAGCTGATTCTCACTCACCAAATGAACAACATGAAGTGAAGATTGGAAATTAACTCAACCCAACATGATGAGCCACTCTGACTCCAATAGTTTATTTTGGTTTCCTTTACAAAGCATATTCTATTGATCTATAGCTGTTTTGCATTTTGTATTTTCATGTAGAATGATGTTTGTTATTACTGCAGGGTGCCTTTTGGAAAGCAGTTTTACAAAACTGAACAGGCCAACACTGCAGTAAAAAATAAATTAAGCAAAATATATAAATAAATCTTTCAATTCCATCTCTTTTTATTTCAGGTTTGATTAGGTCATTAGAATCATATATTATGATGATATGATTATCCAGTGAACTGAGTGCCTCATTGTTCATAAGTGTATTTAAACAGTGCATTGATGTAGTATCATTTGCCAGATTGATTCAAGACCTACATTATTGAGGAATAGACAGGGAGGCTCCAGAATATTGTGCATGTTGAGTTTATATGTGTGCAGCCTCTTCATGTTGCCTTTGAGCAAACATGTTTTAATGGCTTTTTAAACAAGTTGACTTTTGCTAACTTGCATGTCTTGCTCTGCAGTTTGTTTCTGAAAGAAATTCTGAAATCATATTCTCAATTTTTACCCTCCACTCTAAACAACAGAAGCCTTTAAATTTGTTCTCATTAGAGGCTTTAGAGAAAAAAAAAATGTACTAATTCATGTCTTCTATTAAAACGAATGGCCAATATGTACTCTAACAGCAGAAACTTTCTTTCTGGGAAATGTTACCATGAACTGATTGAAATATTATAAACATAGAGAAGAAGAACTATTAAAATCATAAAGTGAGAGCAGCTAATATGACAAATTTTAAGAGACACTCTCTTCCTTTCTCTCTATCAATCTTTCTTTGAGTGTTGATAGAGACTTGCTCTGCACACTCATAATTCCATTAGTAGTGCAAGGGGTCTGGGGTAGAAATATGCTCTGCTCTATATTATTTGTCATATCACAATTCCCTTCTCGTCCTGAGGTTGAACTCGTCACGTCCCATTAGATCCCCACCGAAAAAAAAAAGCCCTGAGAATGTCAGCAGAGGCATTCACAGTCACAGCTACCTGGGACAATATTCCCACAGGCAGTCAGTGTAATATCTCCCATCCCTCTTCACTCTTCCTCCTTTTTCTGTTTATAGATATCCAATTCATCTCTCTATCCCTCCATCTATCCATCCATCTATTAATGTACATCTACACATTAAAGTATCTATGAACCAATAAATCCATCTGTCAATTCATCTTTTATCTATCTGTCTATCTCTTTGGGTGACCCTCTCTTTAACTGCCATGCCCTTTCTTAGCAGTTTGTTCAGATGTCTATATTTCTATCTTTCCATATATCTCTCTTCATCTCTATCTCTTTCATTGTCACTGCCATCACGTGACGTATCTCACTGGTTTTTCTCTTCTTCTTCTCCATTTCTCTATCTTCATCTTTCTTCCTATTTTCTTTCTTTCTCTACCTTTGTCCTGTCTTCTCCCAGGCCAAGGGTCTCCCTGTGTGACAAGGAGGGCAATTCTCTTTGATGGGTGTAATCGGAGTCAAAGTTATCCATTCTATGATGAAAATGTGTTGATTTATAACAGTCAGCGGCTACTTCTCATCCCTTTCCTCCCCTTTTTTTCCCCTCACCCTGTCTTTTTCTTTTTCTCATTTTATTTAGAAGGGAATGTGAGGAGGAATTTCATGGAGTAGGGAATATTGATGGTGGTCTAGGGAGTCGGTGGTTGCGGTGTTTTGATGGCTTGCTGGTATAAGAGATGTTTGAAAATGATTGTAATATCATCATCACCCTTGCAGAAAACTTCACTTTGCTAGTCTTGCTGTCCAGACTTGTAGGAAAAAAAAGGTTGTGAATGATCAGGGAGGTGGGCAGAGATCATCAGAACAGTTGTATAGACAGTTTGCCTATTAACAGCCATGAAGAAGTTTGGTGAAACTTCTACAAAAGTCATTGGATATGCCACATGTAAATAAAAAATCAAGTGTAGACTTTGGATGCCACAAGATAAAGAAAGTAGAGTGTTACTACAGTGATACATACTATGTAGGCCTAATGCTGAAATTTTATACATTTCTCTCACAATAAATTTGCAGTAGGCATATCTAAACCACAGCAGTCAAATATCTGATATAGGCCTACACATATTTCATTTGCTGAAATATAAAACACCTGCATGGTTGCCACATAATTATCCATTTCAATATCAGTTTACATAATATGCATATTAGCATGTTTGGAACAAAATCAAGCAAATTCTCTCCTCCTAGATTAGTTAAATGTTGTAATAAACTCTGGGACTGCAGACATTCTTTTTCCAGCATTTTGGAATAACAGTTTATATCATGAAGACTACTTGTATGCTGCCTTTTTATTTTCAGGGATCATTTTATCTTCAAGGTCAAGTTTTAGTCGCTGCTTTGAGTTTTTAAATCGATGTATAATACGGTCTCTGAATACAAGCCAGCCATCACTAGTTTCACATTCCAGAGATGTTTTAGCAGTCAAGATAATCAATAAATGTGGGGTGGATTACTTCTGGATGGGTATTTTCTGATTCTTGAGAAGGCATTTGAGCATATTTTACCGCAATAAGGAGGACATGTGTATACCATGTCTGCATGGTTGGATCTTTTTGTGTTACAAGGCAGGAACACCTGTCATGGCTGTATGCCTATAGATACAATCATGCAGGATCATGATTTTCATTATCAAGCATGCATCTCATTATCATAATTGATAATTATTAATTCATGTTCACAATTAATGATTTCGGAAACGTGTTTGGGAGAGTGTTTGTGTGAGTGTGTGGGGGAGATGATGCTGCAAAATAATATTTATTTTGTTTTCAACTGTATTTTGACTATGTTTTATTATGTAGGCCCTATCCAGAATGGATTACTTATTTATGTATGACTTGAATGAAGTCAATAAAGATCAAGGAGAGAAAAAAGGGTGTGTGTGAATTATTACATGACTAATGACAATTGAAGCATGTTCAAGTAGGTATGTTGGATTATCAATAATGACATAAACAAGGAGCATTGTATCATATATGTGTGTGTTTGTTTGTATGGTGTGTGCACATATGTGTGCGTGTGTGTGTGTGTATGTGTGTGTGAGATTTATCATAATGAGTGTCGTAGTGTGCTTGTGCATGTGACTCTACAGCTACTGGATGGAATACTCCCTTTTCTGTACTTCATGTCATGAATTCTGTTCGTCAGTGAAACACATTAATTTAGCATAACATTAGAGAGGGTGATTGTATGGATTTAACCCAGTGCATAAGTTAATAAGGCATGTTTACACTGGTGAATCTCCGCTGGCGTCCTCCGCAGAAGAGATTGAGTGTGTGGTACGACCCACGTGATAGCATCCCTGGCCTGTCGGTCTTCATTAGGCCCAATCAGCCATGTTTGTCACTCACCCTCCCGTCATGTTTGACTTAATGATCAACACCGATTCTCAGAAAATTGGATCCATTCTTTAAACTATTTACCCTCAATATTGACTGCTTCTCCCCTTTCTCTTTCTCTCTCTCTCTCCCTACCTTAATTCCTCACACTCCTTTTCATTTTTTCTCATTTTTCTCTCCTCTTTTCAGTCCATTTGTCTGTCTGTCTTTCTGTCATTCCTTCTCTCTTTCACGGGAGGCAAATTACCACTCGGCCCAATCTCATTTTGCATTCTCCCTATTCCATTCAACAGCTACAGCAGTGGGCAAGATTCAGTGGTTTAAGATCATTGAGTTTGGAGGGAGGGGGACGGGGCAAAGATTGTGTATAGCAATCGGATTAGGGGTAAGTGTAAAGTGGAGGAAATTGACATTTACTGGATATGGTATGTAGATGGTATTTAGACCACGCAGAGTCCAGCAAGTGGCAGTACATCTCTGAAAGGTGGGTCTCTTTCTATAAATCTAAATAGAATATGAATATCCATATAATATTATACTTTGTGGATTTTGTACTTAGAAAAATTGATATGAATACCCATGTATTTATGAATTTTTAGATATCAAATCCATATATATATATATATATACATATATATATAGGCAATTATAAGAAGAAAGAGTCTCAAGTACGCCATGGATCCAACGAGAAGTTTTTTATTACAAAATTTGTGGTCTGCCTCAGACCTTCGTCAGTGTAAAGACAATGATAGACAATCATTGTCTTTACACTGACGAAGGTCTGAGGCAGACCGAAAATTTTGTAATAAAAAACTTCTCGTTGGATCTATGGCGTACTTGAGACTCTTTCTTCTTATAATTACAACATTCGAAGTCCAACACGTGGAAAGTTCCTATATATAGGCATATATATATCCATATATTCATGAATACATGCATGTGTGCTGAGATATGAGATCCATGAATATATGGATATTCATCTTTTTTTTCACATCTATATCATATTCCATAATTCATTATATGTATTGGTTGGAGAACAAAGTAATATCATATTCTGTTGCTTGAAGACAATAGGAAAATATGACCATGAAGACAGTTTCTTACTACTTCCGCTTCTCTATGTATTTCTCATTCGTCTCTACTATACAGAGTCATCTGTCTCTCTTTGTGTATTCATGTGTATGTACTTTTCCTTTAGTCTATCATCTGTTTATCTATTTACATATCTATATACCTCTCTGCCTATCTATCTCCCTTTAACGATTTTGTATTCATACCAGCACACATGGTATTCACCTCATGTTTTCTTTCCAAACCACAAGATTTATAAAGAAATGAAAATATTTAGTTTCGTTTTCCATTTTTAAGGATAGTCTTACAGTCCTCTGCCGCCCTGCCAAGCTTTCTGACAGCAGTGGACAGATGTCGCCCGGAAAGTGACGACAGTGGGAAGATTACAGCGAAGATGGCCTACTAGGGGTGGGGTGGGTCAAAACGCAGACTACCTGCAAAGAAGTCCAACATGTAGGAAACGTGCTCCAAATAATCATAAGTGTACCGCGATTGTCACGAAGACCTTTGAGTATAAAGTCTGGTGATACAACCATTATTATTTGACATATCAAAATGCACCTGAGTAAACGTGACACGCCATAGTGTACATAGGCAACCAAAAGTTTCCTCGGAGGAGGCGACCGCACGATCGTCTGCGGTCGTGTGGTGTCAACTCCACGTAGGAGAATTTTCCGTAACGTCCATCATATAATCTTGTGTAGCAACCAATGTATGTGGGTGATTGGTGTTGCGCGAGTGTGTTTTATGCTTCACCACCCTCTTTTACAATGCGCTAAGAAGTAACATCCGACTAGAAACAAAAGGTTTTTTTTTTTGTGAATGTCAAAATATGGCCCACTTGACAAGGCCATCTGGTGTAGATGTCGCAACACTTCGCCTCAATGATTTTCATCACCCAGACTTCTCTTTTTTCAGCACATTAACGCTCCTTTTTTGTATCAATAATCATGTCGCAATTCTCCCGTGTGAGTCGGAGAAATCTGTCGGAAAGTTGGAGCGGAAGTATCCATATTGTGGATTATCAACCGTTCCACTGTCGGGGCTGAGAAAGACGAAAGGTCGCCCGATGTCGAGTGATGAAAGACCGTGATTACAGAGAGTCGAGCGGGGAGATGGTTGCCGACCACGATCGCTGACCTTTGATCGGTGCTTTTCAGCCCCCGTCGACCGCAACCCCAAACCCCGCACATAACACCAGCCCGATTTAGTTGAGTGGTGCACAAAAACGGTCCCATTATACAGTTTTAAATAGACCCAATAAAAGGATGAAGGTTGATGGATTTTCAATTACGGTAATTATCTACGTTCACGGCATGGTGAATATCACTCAACGTGTGCAGGTTGCCATTGAGATTGCAACCATGTCGATAGTGTCTTCTTTAGAATGTCGCTGCCCAGCAGAATCGTGCCGTGTACGGCCTGTAAAGTGTACTTTTGGTAAAGGTAACCAATTTTTGTCATTCTGGGAGAAACTTCCATACATCACTATTCAGTCCGTAGTACGTGTTTAACTCGATTTCTTCCGTAAGAATTAAGGAACGCATTAATTGATTTATCATGACCAGCGTGGAGTGTTTTAAGGTAATTGCTTCATAGCGTAGATAGAGTGCTCCCTTTCATCGGACATTGACTTCCATTTAGATCCAGAAAACATATCACGCTGGAGGTTTGCGTTTGAAATATATAGATCGTACCCTGATCGTACGCTCTATAATGCGTGATGGATCCTCAGCGACTCCAGGGAGGGGTCCCACTTTCCTGGCCGGAAAGAGAATTTCAGCGTGATACCATGGAGCTATCTCCATGGTGATACTGCTCTTCAACTCAGCCATGGAGGTCCATGAAAGATGATGTTCACAGGTATTGGAAGACTGCCCGTGTTCGCGCGAGGAGTTCCGTACCGGTCAATCTTTTTGTCATCGATTTTTGTCTTTCCATTTCTCGAACCATTGCACGTACTTTTACCCCCCCCCCCCCCTCCCTCCACCAATCTGAAATATATTTCTGCAGTCGGTGCATGATAGAGTGACGGATTTGGTGTCCATTCTTTTTATCATTGGCATTTTATATGGAATTATAATCACTTTATATTTCAATCTCGCGTGAGTTCATGTCGTCCTACATTTTCCCCGAGGATGCCCAGGCCGTGTGCTAATATTTGTTCCTTGCAACCTCTATAGACTCTGCACTATGGAGGCAGCGCGAATTGAATGAAAGAGAATGGTGGAGAGAGGGGGGGAGGTGTGTGTGTGTCCGTGTGTGTGTCCGTGTGTGTGTGGGGGGGGGGGGGGGGGGTTGGGGGGGATAGTGGAGCACCATGGACAAGAGCCTGATCTGTTTGCCTTACGTGACTTTTCGTGTCGTTCCAGAGCTGGATTATGACATTAATACTCCTCCCATATTTCCTTTTCACGGACTGCGCAGGACTAAGCTGTCAAATCGACAGTCCAGTCAGATCGATTACCGAAAATCAAACTATCTCATAGATAAAGTGGGAAAAAGACGTGATAGGCATCGTCATCATGCATAAGACTTCAGTCAATGTAGCAGGTGGCAATATTGTGTAGAATCGCTTCCCCGATGTTTAGTGGTAGGTTCAATAACTTAGAGTTAGGCAAATTTCAGTGAAAACCTTTTACAGTTCCGCTTGACAATTCATCTTGTGCAAGGTTTACGACCGAAACCAATAGTAACGGTAGTAATAATTGATCAAATTGTAATGACGGTGCATGGCTAAATCGGGACTAATTGGATGCGTTACCATGGTGACCTTGCTTTGATTGCTGCCCATGGTATCCACCGCCATTACGAATGATGGCAGGCCTACATGAAACGATGCAAACAGCAGGGCGGAGATGGTAGCGAATGGCGCCGGAAAGCAGGTCCCACCATAAATTTCCCTCCGTATTATGCTTATCACATTTTGAACAAGAGTGCAACTGTGACGTTCAGTCTTGACTAGCCTTTCACAAAGACCTCGTGGCTCAGGCTTTCAAATTTTCCGAAGCGCACGTCTCTTTGAAAACTATAACGACGCGCGGCAGCGGGGCAAAATGAATGCGCGAGCGAATACCGACAAACGTCTTTCGCTCGCGCGTTCACCCTTTGAATCACCGTCCTCCACAGTCGTCACAACCTTTATCGCAGTGTCCCAAAAACTCGCTTGAGATATAAACCTGAACCTCGAGGCCTGGTAACAAGGCTATAGGAGTTGGCGACCTTTCTGAATTGTCAATCCGCAAGTTTCCATCTGCAAGGGCTAGGGATGTAACGTTATGGACTTGTCTCCTCAATTCTCTCTAGTCAAACTGTATGCATTTAGGTTGCAATGATAGCTGCAGTAATGTTCATAATGCTAACAATCCTCATGATGGTGATGATGACATTAGCAATGATAATGATGATGACGATAAAGATAGCATAATCATCATCACGAACATTGTCTTCATCATCAGCATGAGTATCATTGTATATGAGAGAGACGAGAAGGCATTTTCATTTGAGCAATTGTATTTTACCATCTTATGATGATAGCTAATGCTATCGCGGAGTGAAATTTGTTGGTGCTGATAGGACCCCAGCGACCAATGATGCTGGAAGGCACCCTCCCCTCCTCCACCCATTGTCATCATCCGATGCATGCACACCATTGCAGTGCGCCTATTACCTTCCCTTTGTTTCCTCTCCCATCTTCCCTCTTAACATTTGCAATTCCACCCACCGTTCTCTTCCCACCAATCTCCATCCTCCCTCCGTCCAAAGCCTCATTAAGCTGAAATATATACCTAATGTACCGTTCACCGTACGTGACCGCCTCGCCACATTTTTGCACAGAAACTTTGCAGAAGAACACGTGTTGAAGTCAGAATTGGGATTATGCATCGAAGCCATGCAGCCATTCCACAAACACAGCAGGTCACCGTATATATTCCCCACAATCTCATTCATTTATCATTGTGGGGAAGAAAAAGAAACAGTGCCCAGTAGAGCAGCTGTTCGTTTTGATAGACACTAAAAAGAGTCACAAAATGGTCCATAATGAGTTAGATATATCAAAGGGGGATTATTTCTTTTCACATCCAACACAATTTTACAACGCTCTCATAAAGTTTGTTGTATCCCAGCTTCCTACCTCCCAATGGAATGAGGGACCGACCCACCCCCCCCCTTCCAATTCATCGCAGACCCCCTTTTTTTCTCCGCGGCTTCATGGCTCACTGCAAAATGATATTCCACAGGTCGACTCCCGCCGAATAAAAGGCAATATAACTATAGGAATAGAAGACGAACTCACTTTGTTCAGTCGGATGTATCGAACCGGAAACGACAGGGCATTGCCTAGGAGACCCGTCTGAAAAGAAATCGATCTCTGTCGGATCTTGGTGCCCTAGAACCTGGACTTGTTACGTTTCTACACAGGTTATCAGTTATCACGTGGCGCTTATAAGTATCAAAAGATGATCCGCCGCCATATTCTTGTAGCAAGCTTCCGCTGTGTCAGCTGGTACATTTCTGTACGTCACTGTGATGGTAGCACATGGTGCGACTAGTATATGTGATGAGTCAATTAAATTCCAAACCCAAGCTGCCTCCACGGGGTCAGAATAGGTAGAACGTGTTTTCTTAAAGTTATTGCTTACAAATTTCCCCCTCCGCTTTAATTATACCTAGAAATAATTTCATTAGACTGTTAGAAAGTTCAATATACAGATGTGTACAGGCATGCTATGGTAGGCAGCAATATACCGCCGCGTGTCACTGTTCAAATCTTATCATAATTTTATATCTGCCAATGTAGAACGAAGGATGTTCGTGACAAAGTAATATTCCTTCAAAAGGCTCGGCCGATATTAAAGATATACTACTGTATGGTAACTGGTTTCCATAGTATACGTACCTTTATACGAAGCGTATTCAACAGGAAAAGATAAAGTGAAATGCTTGTTACAAGGTCTTCTGGAAAAAAAGGTATTCCACCAAATTGAAAACATTGGTTGACCGGCGCATTCTTCGTTTTAAGATAGTGATTACGAGCATTTTTCAAAGTAGCCCTACTTTATACATGAAAGCAAGCGATTTCATCGAAAGGATTGTTTTAAGGTGAGAAAATAATCAAATGCCAAGGTTGTATCATTTTCATTTAAAAAAACGGTATAAAGCTATTAGCTGTTGACACAATCATGACCAGCATCTACAAAATTAAACGTGTAAAGCAAAAATTGCTCCTCTCCACATCCCGCAACTTATAGGGTACGCGCATATACGAAAGTTATCTTTCTGGTTTACATCACGTTGATTATAACCTGTCAAATATTTTTACATAATTACTAACATTTTACATACTGCTTTGTATCTTATCTACATTCCATTTTCTGTTAATGGCAAATCTTGTATGCACTTCCCACCATAAACATCTTCAGTTGGCCCCCAAACAGACGTTGGTCGATATTTATGACATGTTTGCCTACACTCGATACCTCAAATGTGTGTCGGGCTAGAGAGGTTGATGTTTTATAATGTAGTTGTGATTTATGGTTGGTAATTTTGGACTCTTATCTTTTATTCCAACGTGGATCTCCTAAAACACACACAAACATAAAGAATTTAAAATGCAATAACGAGATCGCAAGCTCAATGCATGAGACGACACATCATAGGGAATCGTGTATCTGATTATATTACACGTATTGTATTCTGATAGCAAATGTTTCTTAGAAGCAACTGCAACATTTATGTGCTACATTGATAATAAACACGTCTTGCATCAGAAGTTTTATCGCTTCCTGAAAAAAAGGATACAGAAATTGTACACTTCTCTGACCTGAAATATCATTTTGTAATTGTCAATCTTCCTCAGCAGTTTGCTGTAAAAAAGCGAGTGATGCTTTGTCGAGTGGATAGAAAATTGCAATATAGGCCCATCAAACTACGAAAATAATTTACAAATTCTTGAGTGGTAGAAGGCTTAACAATGCACTATGTATTCTTTCTTGGGTATGTATGTGGCCCAGAAAACGTTACAGGCATTACAAATTCTTCAAAACATATCCTGATAGTCACGATACCAATACCAATTATGTATGGACGTGTTAATAATGCTTCAGTGTTCATTTTCCCTATTTGCCAATAGTCTTTGCTTGCATTATCTATCAAAATTTGCTCTGATTTTATGGTGATCTCGACTTCATAATGTTGATGTCCCTTTTGTAAGCTCAACTCGGTTAAAAGTGCAGATGTAGGTTGGTAGGTTCAAACGAGCAATGCTCCCGGTGACGTTACAGGTATACGTGAAGTGATGCAGCTGTAAGGAGCACACGAGTGGGCGTTGATGCAGTGACGAGAGATCCTTACTATAACGGGACCATTATGTGGCATGATCAAGTTAACGGGGTTTCCAGCCCCTCCTCCCGGGCAATTTGGACGAAATGAAGTAGATCACCATTGTAACGAAGAGTAACTCCCGAGAGAATCAATGATCACAGAGGGAGCTAAGGGGCACTGTTAGTCAGGAAAAGGGCATCGTACATTCGGTCGACCGCTATAAAGCAATTCACAGGTGTGATAGGAGAATACACCCCCCAAGAAAAACAAACAAACAAACAAACAAACAACAACAACAACAAAACAATCCGAGTACAGATGTACACGGATAGGTAGATAGACGAATGTAGATAGATAGATAGATAGAAAGATAGATAGATAGATAGAAAGATGTAGACTTACATGATACATAACCAGTGAAGGCAGATGTCAACCCTATTGTTTATCCCACTGCGTTGTCTCGATGATGTCGACAAACTAAAAGCCGAGATGGCTTGCTGAGTGAGCTCAATTTCCACCCTGTATCTGGACCTTCTCCTTGCAGAAAGAAGATTTGAAGTGAATAGATTACAATCAGTCAATTTACTATCAAGAAACGGTTGCTACAATATTCTGATCTTACTGTCAGAGTAATTTGGGAGCTTTTTTTCCTGTACAACGGCGCCATGTTGTTATCAGAATGATGACTTAATTACGATGGCAGCAACCAATTTCAAGATGATTGAAGTGGCGTAGTACCATACTGTTATGGTATCAGCGAAGCGGCGTAGAACTTGCATTTTAAAGAACGTGTATACATAGACATAAACCTATTAGGGATGCTGTTGGTTTGGTTTGAAATTGGTTTTCCCGACCAATTTCGCACTTTTTTCAGTCCAATTCCTAATTGCTGCATTCAATTTAGCACAATTTAGCCTAGATGGCAAGTTCGGTATTTCAATTCTATAATCTTTTCATTCAAATTCATTTTGGAGCATTCAAATTACCTTTAACATTATTCGAATCAGCACTATATCAGTTCACATTCGTAAGACGAGCACCATTTCGCAAATCGTTCATTCAATTTAGCAGGATATAGTCACGTGATCGCATATACGCTGTGCTCGTTCATTCGAATTCAGTCTTGGGCATCCAATTTCGCATTTACTGCAGTCAATTTAGCAGACACGTTTATGCTTTTATTCCTTTTTTTTTCGTTTTCATTTATCATAGGTATTGTTTGCAAGCATCATAACATTTCATATTTTCGTATTCATTCTTTATTCTGATATCACCCTTGCAACAGTACTTTCAAAAAAGGTGTATGTGTTTGTAATGTTCGATACCATAATTTCATTCACAGATACATTAATCTTAAGTTTTTTTGACATTAGTTGGGAGAGGGAGGTTTCAATTTACATCGTGATTATTTCTATCATCTGCATGTTTCATTATTTTCATTTGGTGGGTGCTATATTGCGTTAATCATCATTAGGAATAAAGTTCTCAGCTCTAGCCATAAATTTGTCAAGGTTATTACCCTCAAATGCTTCTATGATTCTTTCCCTGTCTTCTTGGGAGATACGCCTGTATCTAACTCGTGCTGCCATGACTGGACATAAGAAAGTGAAGTGAATCTATGGTACTGGTACATGTATAGTTCTGATGAAGAGGGGTGTTACAGAACAACAAACTTGAGTTTAATATTTAGGGTCAAAGATACCTTTACTATATACTTAACAGTGTGGATGAAATAAAAATTCACATTTAAATATGTATAAATCACGATTCTCACCTTTTCAAAATAGAAATAACATTACGCCAATTTGAATGAACATGTTTGGAATTTGACTGCCCATACGCGAAATTGAATGACTGAAATACCATTTTCCGCCAGTGCTGGCGAATTTGAATGACTGAAGAGCACGTGCCAATTTGAATGCCCGTTTTACGAATTCGAAAGGCACATGCGCGAATTTCATTGATCGAAATGCTAAATTGAACGAACAGGTTGCAATTTTGAATGACAGAATGTGCAGTGACGAGGATTTTCGCTAAATTAAATGAACCTTTTATCAAATGGACTGACAAAAGTGCGAAATTGGCCGGGAAAACCTATATTATGCGCTTGGCTTGTAATCGGGAGTTAATGCCCACTTTTACTTGTGTAAACTTTTGTGTTTTTATGTACGATTTCCCGTGTTTTGAATGTTAATCATTAAATAGATAAATGTATGCCCTGTGTACAGGCAAAATGTGTCTACTATTTAGATTTTATAGCTCATAAAGTACTAGTATATGGAAATAGAGCTTGTAAATAATAGTTTGTAAAGATTGCCACAACATAGGTATATAATGCGATGTGAATTAAAATAATGTGGAGTCGTTAGTTTGTTTGTTTGTTGTCTGTTTTTGTGGGTTGTTGTTGTTGGGTTTTTTTTTTGTCTTGCAGTATTTGTCATTCGAGAATTGCCCCAAAACATAATGATCTTTAAAATTCACGGGCACTGCCAAACCCCAATAATGCAAGTGCTATATCGCTGGACAGCTCTCCTGCTTATTCAGACCCTACATAGTATTTGCCAAGCCATCGGTCCTTGCGTTTTCAATGGCGGGCAAATAACGAGAACAATACGTTGGACTGCCAAAGTCATCCTTGACGATAGGTGCTCTTCAATATATCTCTCTCCCACGCTCTATCTGTCTCTCTCTCTCGTCTCTCTTTCTCTCTTTAATGCCTCTAACTCTTTGCATCGATGCTTTCTTTGCTAAGGACTCTCTCCCTAAGCTTGACTTTGACGAGCGGTCTCGTGTTGGTCAGCGAGAGAGAACAAACATTGTGGCGTCCCCAGGTCCTTTAGGGAACGATGTGTGGCAAACACTTGACATTTCCTCTGTATGGGGGGGGGGGGGGGGGGGGCAAAATTCAGATTTCATTAAATCTGACATTATCATCGGCAGGCCTGTACATGTATACATATAGTCACTGTGTCGAATGGATTTGAGATGGTGGTTCTCTGAGAGCAAAGGGACAGAGATAAGAAAATAAACAAACCTTTTTAGGGGGAAAAACGAAAAGAAGAAGCAGAAAGTAAACCAGATCCGAGGAAGAAACCCTTTCTATTTAACAGAGGTCTATCATTTAACAAATATTTTGTCCACAGATCTGAATGGGATACGAAATGATGGGATTTAGTTGGAGGGGGCTTGATGCTGGCATACAGGTTAGTGGTGTATGTATTGCCTACTGCGATCATGTCCCAAGAGATTAATCAATCTGCAATTTATTAAGCGTTGGCGTATTTTGAAGCTGTTGGGCATGATTTCTCTAAGCATCTAAAATTATTTAGGTTTTAAGTGTTATATCCTGTAATTAGTGACTAAAGATAAGTGCACAACGCCATTAAGAACATCTTTATATCGTATCGAGATATGAAAAGCTGCTTGATGC
Organism: Diadema antillarum; assembly: GCF_040938485.1. NCBI lineage: Eukaryota > Metazoa > Echinodermata > Echinoidea > Diadematoida > Diadematidae > Diadema > Diadema antillarum. The sequence continues at coordinate 91,315 of NW_027271940.1, read as the reverse complement.
CTATTGGCATCCCTTACGTGACTTGCTAAGAAAGTTTTAATTTTTGGCAATGTATGGATTATGGTGTTACTATCCAGAAACTTTGAAAACAGATGTCTCAAATAACACGCACATCCCTCACACACACACACACACACACACACTCTCTCTCTCTCTCTCTCTTTGTTTTTCAGTAATATTTATTTGATTTCTATAATGTAACATAACAGCATTTAGCTTGAATGTATGCAACAGTATTCAATCAGCATTATAAAAAAAAAGTATTCAATCAGCATTATTAAAAAAACCGAAAAATAATCAGTACATAATTCACGAATCATGTCATACATCTTAAATTTATGTAGTAACTTAATCGTACGCACATACAAAAGAAAAAGAAGTAGAAAAGAAATAAAAAGAAAGCCCTAATGACCTACCCTTCACGTGTTCGAATGGAGGCAATATAACAAGCATCCGAGCTGACACGATGGCGAATCGTAAAACTGGACAACTCTACCTCCTTTCTCGCAATTTTCAACGACTTTCACTCCCGCGGCACACATGCGTTTATGTTGCCTATAGCAATATATTGATTGCAATACAAAGGGACAGTTGCATACACACATAAAACTTTAAGAACATAAATTATCATGGCGCGAAGAAAACATTATTCTATATACGAATTGTGTAAAGTATGGCTCTTTCCTGTGCGGTTTCGACCGACGCCACACGAGTTCACACAACACAAGAGTGTGTTGTAGCAGGGAGGTGTTCCACACGATATAATGCATGTATATATAAATGAACGAATAAAACAAAAAAGATTTTAGAATATAATACTTTTCAAATCTAACTTTCTACAGAACGTATATCAATAGAACACCTGAATTGATAATCAAAATGCAGATTTTTGATCTGGTAACGCCACAGGTTTCACAAGCCACAAATCTTAATGATTAGCATTCTGACTATACAAACTTGAAAATATTCGAAGAATGGCGGAGTCCGAATGAACTTTCGAATAGATCATTCCATTCCAGTGAAATCAGTTTCATATCAGGGCTTTGTGCGTGAGGTATGATAAGCAGAACACAAACTGGAATGATTATGGTAGCATCACCAACAGAGAAAAATAACGCTCGCACATAAAATATGATGTCAACATTCGCCTTTTGATTGATACGTACAACTGAAGTTTTCGTTTTCCGGACCCGTGTTCCGACCCCCGACCCCCCCCCCCCCCCCCGCACACACACACACACACACACACACACACACACACACACACACACACACACACACACACACACACTCACACTTGCACTCACGGCGATACAGCGAGGATCGTGAATCGAGGCTTATGGTTGACCTGTAGTTCAACCCGACGGCAATTCCCGTCAAAACATCTTCGTCTCCTTTATAAATAGACCTCCGAGTGCGCCAGACGTAATCGATGTATGGATATGTGCGATAAAAGCCCCACATAAGTACTGAATCGAACCATTCGTGGCCAGCGGAGCAACACTTAACAACATTACAGAGTGTCTGCAGCGTGTATGCTAATATTCAGCACCGGTTTGTCTATGTATGTGTGACATAGTGTGTGTTCTTTTTGTTTATGTTTTGTTCTCTGGTATTATAATCATGCCCACGCTGCGAGCACTCGTCGATTTGATGATGCCGAGGTTTTTCCCTGAAGGTGCTCTACACGTGCAGCACTGAGAGTGAGGACTTCGTTGTCGCGTTACTTGCGTCGACGACCTTGGGAGATGATAACTATATAAGGCCAGTTGAGAATGCGGCTGCGAATCAAGAAGTGAAAAAGAGAAGAAGAAACCATTTCTTCTTTACCATCACACATGCATCACCACGTGACAGTCATTTGCATTTGCGCTCGGTGATCATCCGTATCACACCGGAACAGCGCAATGTCACTTGGCGCCATGTATTATGATGACGAGAGTCCTGTATGTGGTACACCTGCCGCGTGAAGAAAAACTTCCATTAAACTACTGACGATAATTCGGACATTGAGTAGACCATATAGGCCTAGTGCTCCAGCGTATTTTGACGCGCCTTCAAAACAAAAATGATCACCCTCATTCGCCTTTGGATGCCCCAGAATCTCACACTGTATTATTCACAGATAAAAACAAATAGAATAAACAAACAAGCCACGACTATCTCATTGACAATCGTTGTACGTCACCGTGTTTTGCTGTCCATTTGGCCATCTATGAGAATGAGTGCAGTGTTTTGCAACTAACCCGTTAACTATAGATTCCCGAAAGCAATGCAGGTCCGTTGATATAAAGCCAACTGTGATAGCGACGGGATCCCCAACTTCCAACCCACCGAACGCAACCAAAATAAGGTGTATGCCTACATTAGTTACATTGTTACAGGCATACTGAATCATATCAAATTGGATGATTTATTGCCATATACTGAAAATAAACAGAAAACACTTGGAAAGGAATAAGAAGGACAAACTTTTTATAGCATTTCATTGTCTCCGACTAAACTTGTTCTTTGGTAGGGGGACACCATTATCTCGTAAAAGCATGCAAAAGAAAGTCAGCGCAACAAATGAACAGTAGGCCTATGTCTAATAACAAATTATAACCGCAGATCTGTGTCCGTTTTCCTGACGGGTGATGAAGTCAGAAGTCAATGCGCCCGATTCATGTAACTCAAATTGCATTAAATTTGCCATTGTAGATATTTTCGGATTAATACCAAAAACAATATTGCTCGTGAATGTTATGGACGGTAACTTACTTCCTGTCTTATGTTTTCGTTCAAATGCTTCAAAAGTTGAAATGGAATGATAAACACAGTTATTTCACTGATATTAAGGACGTTAGAAAGAAACTTACCGAAAAACAAACAATCACTGAGAAAAGACAGTAATGGGGGTTTGAAATATACGCCTATATGTTGTTATAAGTTTCAGTGCAAGTCCCATTCACGGGTGACAATAACAGGGTATGGAAAGTAGACTACGCTGAGACAAGCTTGTCATCTCATCTCGTAATCTTACACCAACCCGCTGACCTTCTTGATTGGTCCGAAGTTTTGATCATCGTCTCGCAATTGCCAATAATCGCACTTTGCGTGGACACACTACTAGCATGACTAGTATTATAGGGTGTGTATTATCCTCCTTCAGTCGTGCCTTCTCTTTGTGGGCAACCTTTGGTATTACGTGAACCCATCAGGGCGGACCCAGGATGCTGTTGTCATGGTGATCAAACATCGTTTTATGTGGTAGGAAGTTTTCCATTATGTGTATACAGTACCATGTTTCATAGGGCCGTTCCCAAGAACGTCCTTATCATCATCAGGAACAGAACTAGTCTTTCTACATGAAGATATCCCATGTGGTCCTCATCGAAAAAGTATATGTCACACAAAGATAAATCAAAGGTCATAGATCAGAAAAACAAACCTTATAGCCGTTGCTAGATGTTCAAAACAAAGTTGGAACATGTAGAGATAATTCTTACCTTCATCATCCTCATGAGTGAGCCATTTAGGAACTTTGTCGATCTTTGCCAACCAGCCGTGAGAAAGACTAATCACTGGATCATAATTGCCGTTCATAATATTATTTTTAATCATTTTCCAGCATTCATAGACCTTGTACATGGCCCATCATCCCGAAGGCAAATCAAAGGAACTTTATTATATTCGTGTATTGTCTTTCCTGACTGTCTGTCTCTCTGTGTATTTTTTCTGTTCTCCTCGCTTTCATAGTCGTTTTTCCTCTATCGCAGTGTTTTTCAGGACAATAACAAGATTGATCATTTACTCACCAGACAAAGACGCCCCGACTCTCACAGTCCGCCTCAACGATGTCAGCTTCAACTTGAGAAGGGCGAGGCGGGGAGACGTAGCCTTTTCAAAATATTATAGGACTTGTGAACACAGGGAGACTAAATTTCATGCATAAATACACAATCAAACAATGGAAGGAGTGTTGTTGTCGTTGTTGTCTTTGTTTTTAAGATGGAAATATTCACAATCTTATTTCGTGTATTACGTTTTATTCTCATTAGTCAGATGGAGTTCTGCCGAGATGGGCCCAGACGAGGGGGGGGGGGGGGGGGGGGGGGGAGGGGAGGGGGAAAGATTCGTTTGTGAACAGTGACTGAAAATGCAAAGAACCCGAGCAAGAAAACGCTTGATGTCACGCTCTATGCACCAATCCAAACACGCCGCTCGCCCACGCCTCACCTGGTCATATCAGGTCGATGTCTTAAAGGGGAAACTCGACTCCATTCTCATGTTGACTGTGATCAGAAAAAAATGAAGTCAAAGAAACAGAACAAGAGACGTTACAGAAAAATCAGGTCATACTAATTGTCATATGAAAAGAGAGGTATATAGCATTTCAAAGTTAAACTTGTTTCCGCGAAACAGTGATATCGGTCGCGATGTCATTCATTGTGCAAATTAGAAAAGGTGTGGATGCATGCTATTTTGGCTAACAAGTCCACCATAGATTTTGAAAATAGCTGTATTCGTGTCATCATGTTCTTTTGTCAGCAATTCAGCAGCGATGGCATCTTTTGACTTTACAAATTCATAATTGTCCAGTGTCAATGCGCAGGGAGATTCAAGAGATATAAATTCTCCTCAAATGACTAAAACAAAATAGTGATGTTTTGTGTGCATTCTGTTGGAAACTTGTGATGTCACGACATCATCAGCTATACGTGGTAATCAAATTTGCATGTGTGATTGTAACCGATTATTGCTAACATTCTCTTTAGAAACATGTGGAACTTTTTAATTCCGTACAACTTCCTACTTTTTCGCCGATTCTAATGACACTTTCATTGTAATTATCTGATTTTACAGGTTAAAGGCCAGCTGGAAAGAAAAAATGGATATCACTTTAAAACGTCACCAACGAGATTTCTTTTTTTTTTCTTTCTTAGACGGTTCGTCTATCATTTGATAACCGGTGATGTATTCATAATTTCGTATATGAATGTCATATACAGAGTCCATCATCATCAATTCGTCCCCGAACGATAATGGAAACCGCAGACTTCAAATTCATTTATTAATTCAATAGAAGAGGATGTAAAGCATATTTGTGTCATGTCATAAATCCTTTGAATGGGACATAATACTTCCTTTTTTGGTGCATCTCTTTTGAATCATGCCATCGCAGTCAGTGCATTGAACGATGCTATGTGGAAGATCCTTCCTAAAATGTGAAATAGAAAAACTTGTGGACTTATTTTTTTTCGTAGCGGAAAAGAAGAAGAAAGAAAGAAAGAAATGGGTCATTATCTGCGTCACCACCGGATTTCCGATTCAGTGGCTCTATTTTCAAGGAATTCAATTGCAGAACGGAATTTCGAGAAGATTAATTTTTTGTTTGATTTTTGGCGCGGAATGATTGATTGAATTACAGGCATGGGAGCGCGCACATTGAACTCTGTAAACACTGAATAGGTGGAAGGAAGCTCGAGCACACACGTGTGTCGTAGGCCCTACTTCGAACTATTGGGCGCGATTACCTTTTGAACCCAAGTGTTGGAAATGACATTGCGATCAAAGTTTTGGAGAGGGAACGCTGATGTGAGAGATTTCGAGTGAAGAAATGACAGGAAAATCACTGCATTCAACGAGGATGATTTTACCATATCTTACCTCTCTGACTGTATTTTAAGCTCTTCCTCTCTCTTGCATACACACACACACACATCCGCTCACCCATACAGACATATATTATGACATACATAATATGTTTCATGTTTTATAAATAGAATATATATATTGTATATACACAAATACAGTGTATATATGCCTCTCTCTCATACACACACTCTACCTATACATTCATAAACATTAAGTCTTTCTTGTTACATCTCTCCCCCTCTCTCATTCCACCTCGCTCTACCTTCTTGAAACAACTCTACATTTTCGTTGTATTACCCACGTGTCTGTGCTTGTATGTCCCCAACTAGAAAGCCTACCCCGGAACAGAAACATAACACATTATCTATGTGGCAATACGATAGCGGACTATGGTTATAACCAACTGGGCCAACCAGTACTGAAACATTCCTGAAGCTTCTTGTGGAATCATAGTCGCTATCCATACACAAACACACAGACTGTGTAATACCAGACTTGATAATCCGAGGTCTCGACCACAACACTGGCGCCAGGGCATGGCCAGCAGCTTCAGACTATGTCCTCACATGTCCAGTTGATGTAAACTTCCGGTCATCTATTCAATACAAACGGCGATATACTGGAACGAATGGCAATGTACTCCCTAAGGAGTACATCATTCATATCGCCCGTTGAGAATCCAAAGACACCGACGTTGTGCAGTATAATGCGTCTGATAAGCCTTTTTGTCGTCAAAATGAGTGGATGATTTATAGCGATTCGCTTCTTTGCTTGAACTATAACAATACTGATTGTATGTAGGTATAATAATGGTGGATCCAAACAATGCATGTAAGCCACATGGGGATCTTTTCCCTCCCCTCCCCCTCCCCTCCCCCCCTCTCTCTCTCTCTCTCTCTCTCTCTCTGTTTCCCTGTCTTTCTTTCTTTACTTGACGGTACTGTTAAATCAACGGAAATCATGTTCAGACGTGTTTCTAGAGCTATATGCAGTACCGAAAGGTGTAAAGAAGTTCAGGCGACAAAATTGATTTCGTCATCATTTTTTTTTTTTTTTTTTTGGTCCCCCGTAAATCAAACAATATTCCGGTCACACCCTCAAAGGGTTTCGCCGACGGGTTTTTCGAAAGAGAAATGTAAATACACATCCTATGTTTATCGAGTGTCTATATTGTCGCGTATCAACCAACCTTTGTACAGAGGGAACTCCTCCGACAAAGCCATTAAAGGGGATGTTTTCCGCGTGGTGTCACCAAAACACTGGCCTGTTCGGTAGCGTTTTCTGCATTTGGCGGCGTGCTGATGGGGAACGAGGCGGCCTATCATGGCTTGATGCCTTCACTGCTCGTCAAAATGAAATTTGATGTGCCTATTATTGCGCTTGTATCCGCACGATGACTCTTGGGTATAATGTTCTATGCTATGCGCCCGCTAAAAGTGAGTGTGTGAAGTGGTCCTAACCAGAGCAGAACCAGCGGTATAGTTTGGTAAATGAATGTATCTCATGGAATACCTGTGCCCGTTATCACGGATCAACGATAAAAAAAGAGATGCATCCAAATTTATAAATGTAGACTATTTTAACTCTTTTTCGATAAGTTTCGTAATTTTTCCATAGTTTTAATACTTGGCACACACAGTTTCCGTATACAACAGGTTAAATGTCGTGTCACTCAAAGGAAAATCGATTCCAAAGTTGGAGAGAAAGAGATTTGCATTTAAAACGGATAATGTAAAAGCGGCAGACCAGAAAAAAAAAATCCGATTTGTATCCTAGTACTAGAACTACGCCTAACTACATACTATACTATGCTATATATATACTTCCAAAGATTGGTTGATACATCTTTGGAGTGTTTGAGTTAAATGCTCCTTGTGACTGGAAAAAAAAGAGAGAGAGAAAAAGCAAACACACACACACACACACACACAAAAAAAAACAGAAATAAAAACTGATTGCACATTTTAGAGAACATTTTTCTATACGTTGTCTTATTGATAAGATATATACCCCTCATGATTCCATGGTTGTCTGATATTCTATCAGGGATCATCATTCCGAAACCTTCGCTCATGATAGCCACACACCACGCGCGTATTAAAGATACAAGAAGAGTACATGATAGTTTGCACACTTTTTATGTATGTTCCTATCGATAGTGAATCATATTGAATCTACTCGATACTTATCAAGCTTCGGTCTACGAACAGCGATTAAGATTACCGGTAATTGACGGTTATTATTATAGTTATAGACCAGACATTATAAAGTAGGGCAAAGTTCGGTCTCCGGGAGCTCGTAACATGATGTAATAAATTCCGTAAAGAGCATTGCACTATCCGTTCCTCGACTTTGATCTACTTAACTCGAGTAGTTTCCAATCGAAATGATGAGCTTTATGATAACTCACGGTCGTGGGCAAATGCGTTTTTCATTCTTTCTGCATTTGCAGTGACCAGCTAGAGATAACTGCTATTATTAGAACAAACGGCTACAGTATATGGAGTTCTGATGATATGATCAGATAAAAATTAAATCTACTTTGATGAATGAGTATCCTTCCCAGCAATTGAAGACAGCGTCCGTTTCTTTGTTCCCGCATCATTGAACATGAAAGAGAGAGAGAAATGCGCTGTCAAGAAGTGCGTAATAATTGTTACGGGATTGAGGTTTTTTCCCCCTGTCTCTTGGTTTGTGTGTATAATTATGTCTGTCTGTCTGTGTGTTTGCCTGTATTTAGTTGGACCCTCCCTCCCCTTCTCCCCACAACCATAATGACAATCTACACGTGGGCCGGATATTGGATAGATAAAAGGAACGAACGAAGAAAAGCCATTTGAGAATAACCCATAAAGTATCTGCATTGCACACAAGAGGGATGTGGTCCCGGACCACGTTGATTTCTTTCAACTTCTTCGTTCACTGATGATCGTTTTTGTGCTGTTTTTTTTTCTTGGTGTACACGCATATACTATATAGTTCTGCGCTAAAATGTGGTTTTGTGTCACACGTCACATGTTTAACAAAACATATAATACGTGGAATATTCTCTGGTGTTGCGTAGCGTGCTGATTGCGCAATGTGCTGATTGCGCAATGCATACCCACAACATAATCGCATTGCCTATGATAAGTTGCGGTGTTTTTTTTTTTCGTTTTGTTTTGTTTTGTTTTTTATTCAGCGCGACTTCGTGGCGGAAGGCCCGTATGGTACGTTTGGGGCGTAAATTGCAGTTAAAATCCACTCTACATTCAAGTCACTATAAATACAGTAGACTCCCGTTATATCCTCCCCTCTACCGAACCGAATTAGCCAAGTCAACAATTTTTTTTATCAAGGTCCCATCTTGTGGAGTACTTTACCAAAGGAACTGAAAAACTGCAAATCATTACAGCAGTTCAGAAACAATTTTAGACGCACTTTCCGTATTTGATAGCAACATGGTTTTGTATATTCTGCCAGTATTTTCTTTTTTTCTTTTTTCATTCTTCAACCTGCTCTGATTGTGTACCATTGTGTTCTATATATTTTGTACCTATATATTGTAAGTTGAGAAAGCCTTGTATTTACTTTGGGGCCTATTCCCAACAAGCCTGAAAGGCTTTAATTGGTCCCCCTCAATGAATATGTTTATACTATGACTTGACATGTAATGATTGTTGTTTTTAATGTGGAAATAAAGAAATGAAATGAAAACGAAGTCCTCGGGACCTGAAGTTTTCTGTCGTTATATCGAAATTCAATTATAACCGAACAAATAAACAATAAAAGATATAAAGCAGATAATGTTGGGGCCTGAATATTTACTTCATTGTAACAGGAATTTCGTTATAACCGTGTTCGTTATAACAGAAGTGTATACTGTATGTGATTGTGTGAGTAGGCCTATAATCAAATAAACAGATCGTTAAAAAATTCAGTAAAATCTGATAAAAACTAGGTTTCAAAAAGTTGTGGAACTGGAAAGGATTACATATCACTTCCAGGAAAAAGCAATACCAACTGAAATCACAATATTTTGCATTATGTGCTTGAAACTGCTTCGTGAAAACAAGGCATCTCTGAAATATGAATAACATCAGTTTTATGATTTAAATTAGAGTTCTTCCAAGTTGTATGTTGAGATTTGTTCTAGTTATCGAAGTCAAGTTGAATATGGAATGACATTTGACTTTAAGTGACGTAATCATCATTCCGTCAAAGGCAGAGTGTAAATCTAAAACGTTATTAAGTATTCACTACTAGTATTAATCAATCGCAATAGACCTACTTCTAACAGTGGGCGTTATTGATTGTTTCTGCTTATGGCGCCCTGCATATAAAATGATGTCAGCGACACGCATGCCATTAAGCTTCACTACACCTCCTCGTGTTTGGCCTAGATTACTATATAGGTACCTCTTCTGTATCAAACAAATTGACATTGAGTTGACGGATAGGTGCATGGGAGAAAGAATTGTTTACAATTGCGATGTACAGCCCAGTTCGAGTCGGTTGCCCAAACGCTGGGATGTCTACTGATCGATGCGTTTTCCACCATCAATCATACCCAAAACTCAATTGTTCACCTTGATCCCGCCGTCAGGAGCAGAGCTTTTGTTTCGGCTGGAAAACGTTAAAGACTTTAACCTTAACGAATCAGTTGGTGCATATATACTTTATGATTACGGTTGATTGCGCCTTGAGTGTGTGGATACTGTATACAAAACTAATGCATGGTATAGTGCATGATAATTAGTGTGTATAATGCAGATATGGGTTTAGTTGTGTGGGTGTTCAGCGGTCGTGGGTGCTGAAATTTGAAAAGTTTTGAATGACATCTTTTTTGTTTGAAGAGATATAGCTTCGTTACGAGATAAAACCAAGTCAGTGGAACGACAGACAATATACAGGGATATAAACAATAGCACCAATCATCATTAGGCTAATTTTATAAGTATGCGATATTGAATTCCTGCACTTCCGACCCGTCTACAATGGTCGACCATTTAAATTATTTGCACCATTGGAAACTTACGCAACATGCAACATCATGCAACATCCACTGTTGAAAAATTGATAACACAACTAGAGAAAGAAGATATAATGAGTGGCGCTTCGTGAGCTTTGGGTTTACGAAAAAAATGAAATATACAGCCCTTGTCACAGTTCGTTTTGAGTGTGGAATTCTCATCATTTACGCAATTATGCACATAGAGTATAATCATTTTTGCTAGATATGATGCCACTCGTTGAAAAAAGAAAAACACACACACACTTATATTCTCCCATGGAGAAAGTTGTAATTTCTTGTATGGGTTTCGTCAGTAAAGAAGCCAAGGCTGCTGTATATCACCATGGTTTGCAATTATAGGTCTACTATGTAGCAGTCGTCGCCCTCAGCTGATAACCAGCCACTCCCTGGTATGTAACGATGATCGCAGGGCAGACAACCATGCATTGCATCTTACTTGACCCCAAGGTTGAGTTTACCAACACTCCCAATGAGCGGCTTTATAGAAAAACGTAACAAAACAAATAAACAAACAAACAAACGGAAAAACGATGCCGAATTCCCCGCTTTCTGGTGAACTATATATGCATGCAGAGCCCTCAATATCTTCCTCCCTCTCGATGACTTGGGTAAACTTTGCACTTGTGTCGTTCACTTGTGAGTCCTCTCACCCACAATGGGCCAGCGATTTATCACATTCCTCAGCCCACCTTAAAACCAGTGCGTAATGCTTAATTCAGACGGAGCAGTGACGCTGTGGGCGCGGTCGCCACAACAAGTGGGTTGGATATCACGCAGAGATAATGCCTCAAGTTTTTGTCCCATCCTGGTATTATGGGTGGTTTTCTTTTTCTTTGTTTCACTTTTTCGCAAAGCGTTGTTTGTCCTTAATTTAAAATTCCTCCCAGACGGTGAATAGTTATTCTGTATTCCGCAACTTTACAGTCGGAAGTAGTATCCAATTCAAACTTCATGTCATGTTCCCTACGTTGATGTGAAATGTATCGCATAAGTGCATAAGTTGTGAGCTATATCTATCGAAAAATTGCGTCAAAGCTCCCTCCTTCTTTCTGTTTCACTTTGTCCATACAAACGTTCATACATACTCGAATGATTATACATGTAATATCCATATACAATCCATAGTCATCTTGACACATTGTTTTCGAACATAGGCTATCTCTCAATGTCCTCCGTTCCTAACCCCTTCGCTCTACCTCTGACAGACATTTTTTTTCTCCACGACTTAAAAAGAATAACCACTTAAATCTCTTTCGATTCGCTGTGTTGCTGTTTCTCTATAAGTCTCCTAACCCCCCCCCCCCCCACACACACACACACACATCATTTGGCGTTTCACGACTTCAAACACGGACTGACGTGTGGCAATTTCTGGGAGCTCTACTGTCTAATACCGTCTCCGTGAGCCCTTCTGGGACCAGCCCCGTCACCCTTTTTCACCCCGCCGCCAGTTCGTCGATGAAAGAGACCGATGTCGCCTCCAATTAAAGTGATAAATCCTCTTACGACGTAATTTGTGACGTCAGACATGATAATGATAATGTTCGCTCTCGTGGCACTTGTGTACATTCAGTTCACCCATTGGGTTACAGTTGATGTTGCCTATTGTTAATCTGGACAATTTGTGATACTTTTCAAGTTTTCTCTCATATAGTGAAATGGCAGGTGTCATCAGCGGCCGCCACAGCGCTCAAGTCCCATTATACAGCAAAGTTGTGGTGTGTGTGTTTTTTCCCGCTTCTCAAATATTCATCATTTACAACTATCTGATAAGGAACGGCAAAATATGAAGAGTTTGTTTGCAAAAAATAGTAAGTCCGTTTTTGACGATTTTGAAGTACGGTCAAAAATTTTCTTACTATTCTCTTTATTTTTCTTGACCTTTAATCGCAAATATCTCCATTTGGCAAATATGGACTTATCGGTTTTTGCGAACAAACTCTTCATATCGTCACGTTCTGCATGTAGGCAATTATGTTCATCTTTGCGGATTAAAAAGGAAGTTATGAACATTATTTTACAAGGGCCTAAAATGAATGTGATCATCACCCACAGGACTAGCGGCACGTATAAAACATAGCTGAAACAGGAATGTTGATGTGTTACTGTCATAAATTGTGGGACATTGATATGAACTCTTGCGTTAATTTTTGTGGAGTTTACCCCCTCTCTTCTTCTCTTTCTCTTTCCTGACAAGAGCATACCGATAACAGATTGTTTGATTAATGATAGGGTGATGTTTAGCATTCGTCATTAATCACAAGGGAACACAACATACCGATAGCGATTAAAGACCATCGATACTGTTCATGCTGTTGCAGCATTAATCTAGCATCCTCGTCTCGTTCTCTCGTTAAATCACAAAACCCACTTCGTTAAGACCACTTGGTATGTGATAACATTATCCGTGTGTGTTCTTTCTTTTCTGTTATCAATACACTCGTATACAATCGTGATCTCTTTAGTACTGAACCCATACATGGGATTCTCTTCCCAGGACTATGTTGGGATTATGCCGCAGGGAGAACGTTAACAGACAACTAATCCGCCTTATCTCAGCTTCACAACAGTCTCTGTCTTCGCAGTATCGTTTGATCGATCGTTCTTCGAGGGTCTCGGTCTTATCTTGAGTCGAGTCGATTTCGAGTTCGTTTCTGCTTCCTTTCCCTCTCTGTGTGTACATGTGTACGTGTGTGTCTGTGTGTGTGTGTGCGAGTTTTCAAGGGCAATGTGAAATATGTAACAGTAAGATTGCACAAATACAAATCGCTGCATTTTTTTTTTTGGCTTTATTCCATGACACTGATTCTATACAAGAAAGCAGACAGTTTATTCGAGCATTCACATCATATGTATTTATTGTGATACGCTTTGTTTTTTTTCAAACCCACAAAGGTCCAAGGCATAAATTATGAAAACATTACCAGACCTTAGGTATATAATGTCTACAATGAACCCAGGCAGTTGTAGAGCATAAGTGGTTTATAAAGTTATCAGCAACTCTTTTTTCCAATTTTCCCCTCTACAGTTGGATAATACATTCGCGGCCTATTGTAAAAGTACCAACAACAACGGTATAGTACTCTTAACTTAGAGGGGGTTATTAGGCCCTTAACATTTATGGACTTGCCAACCAACACGACCATTCGATAAGTAAACGGTTGTATTTTTTATACCATCGCGCACTTTTCACCATCCAGCATACTCCATGTCGTATGCGTTTTCATCATGCAATACGGTTATGCTGACATCTTACGTAGATCAGAACTTGGCATTAATAGCACTGCTCTTCAAAATTCACATCGACGATCGCAGTTACACGCAAATACCTGTATTGCCGCATTAAAACCAAGTGTTTTTGAGGATCTCTCTTTCTTTCTTTTTTTTTCGACAGTACCGAAGTATTCACCAAGTACGAATGAGTACTTTAATGTATATATTATGCTTATGATATAATTCCCGATTTATTCTGTTTATGTTCTGTTGGAAGAAAAATGAGAATGAAAACAAATATATTGAATTGAATCGAATTGAAATGAATTGAATTGAATTGAGTACATAATTATATCCAATACCTCACTGTCATTTGTAAGCCTATACATAAATTAATTCCTGTACTTCCGGTAAGATTAGTTTTGCCGCATGAACAATTGCCCATCACAAGATATATCTTTTCCACAGAAAGTCTTCGTACTCGATTAGGTTTCTATCAATACTCTCTTCCGTCAATCAGTAATAAGACATTCTCAAGGGATGCATTTCGCCTTGTACGTCATGATTCTATGAAGTATACAGCGAATTTGTTGAATACCGGATGAAAATTCCTCGCGAATTGTCATTTGTGAATTCTTCGTGAGGTCTCGCCCTCACAAAAGGTCGTATGTATCAAACACCGCAAAGTGCGACGTATGCATGCAGTCAGCTGATTGGAATGTTCATGGTTTTGTTCAGCAACAACTTTCCTCAGTTCTTTCTTGCAAGGTGTCTTCCCCACTTCGCCGTGCTTCCAAAAACCTGAAGAAAGGGATTCGATCGATTTGCCGGGCATTCCGATTCCGGTATTCCCTGATCGATAATCCGATCTTCACGCACACGATTACAATAGCGATTTGCTCCAGCGATCGACTGGCATATACAGTCCCGTGTCGTTTCGCATGTTCAGCTCACACAATAAAGGATCTAGCTGCCGACTGCGCTTTTATGAGATCGTGTGTGGGCTCCTTCGAAGGGTTACTTTAAGTTCAAGGCAGGACTGAAAAAAATGAAGTAAAAGCAATGTAAGTTGCATTTACAAATATGGTCACAGTTCGACGCTTGTCCTGAAGGCATCAATAACTTTGAAAAGGAGTTTACCCATGTTATTTGCTATCTCATTCACACCGCATAAGATACCATGGTTGTGGTATTTATCACACGTCCGCCAATACAACTCCACCTCCAGCTTCGTAAATAACATAATCATTTCAGCTTTTGTTTTTGGTTGCATGCATCAATCATGCATTACAATGAATCATCTTGCGATTATTTCGAGGCATGAATGAGATTATATATGTATATATATATATATATATATATATATATATCTGTCAAAGTCATTTGAAAGTCATTTAGAAAGTGGTGATTGGATTATGTTCGCTTGTAGAGTTTGGCGATTTATTTGTTTGATAAGAGCTATAAGAAAAGTATAAACTAGCTTTATTGACATACTTCTTCGTCGTTAGGATATATGCAACAGATGTGTTTCAAATCACTATCATAAATATTTTGAAGGTTTGTAATGACATATCCACGTACCTCTATTTTCCAACTATCTTGCTCGAACATAACACCCCTAGGGTGGCCTGACAAAGATGCCTCAAATTCCCGACAAGCCTGAAATATTTAACCTCGAAAGTATTGATTTTGCGTTGTCTCGCTAATCGCCCGAATTTTATCTTTGTTGTCCAATGCGCCCTTCCTTACTGTATACAGTTCGTAATGTTTGGTCTATGCTATGATCAGGGAGAATAGAGATTTGTAGGCTTTCTAACATAAACTTAGAGTCTTGCTGTTGCCCCTTGCTGACACTGAGGCATATCGGCCTGATGCGATAAAATTCGGCCTGATGCGATAAAATGCGCCCAGAAACAGTGGGAGTCGTCATCGGAATGGTCAGAGTCGGAATCGTAATAATTATGTATAAGCATGATAAGAATGCAAAGTAACTTGCTCGTCACAATACCCTTTGCGCATCCGATGATAGTCAACGTTACCATGACAGCTAACGGCGCCGCAATGTGTGTGGTCAAGTACTGAAAAGGAAGTACAACTACACTCCACCGCCAACACGGGATAAAATGGAGAGAAAAAGAAAAGGAGGAAAGAAGTCTAAAATAGGGGTTTTAGCCACGAGAACCGATTGAAGAGCTTGATATTGATTTCAGAATTGAGCTGAAGCCATCGCCATTCACGGAGTAAACGAGAGAGAGAGGGAAAGAAGGAGAGACGAAACGAAACTCTGAATGAAAGCGTTCGGCCGTCTCACCCTAAAGCTGTGACAGTTCGGCATACAAGGGAAACCTCTTTGATGTTTTCTTACCTTTTGTCCTCTCTTGAAGCGTGTTTGCTAGAAGACGAGTGGGTTTGTTTAGTCGTGTGAGGCATCAGCAATTGTACCGTAGATTCGCTCTGGACGAATTCTCCCGGATCTTGTGTTCTTCAATGTGTATGTGTGTTTTGTAAGTTTTAGTTCGCTTTCATTGTGTGCATGTATGAGGTAGCTTTTTAAGCTTTCGTCAGGAGATCTCAAAACCTGTGAGATTAATGCAGATCTGTGGACAAGCGTCGCCCTTTAATTGTTGTTTTCGAGGAACGAATGCATTTAATTATGTGAAATCGGATATAATATCCCCAGAAATCCATGGCCCCCTGACTGTCGGTAACAATCTTCTTACGATCCACTGACACTTTAAATGAATCGTTCGGGTGTTGTGTCTGACGTCACCAGTCCAGCACCTCTCTATTTTGACCTACAAAGCAAACTTTGTTCGAATAACATTTTTTTTTTCATCCATACCTTTGCTCAAGACACTGCAATATATTCGGAGTTCCCAATCAGTTAAGATATCAAAAATAAATCCTTTCTAGATGTGATATTTTCATCTTTCTGTCAGTGCAACGCAAGTGACGCCATGGTCACGTGACCATGGTCACATGACCAGGAAGACTATCAAAGTCCCTAAATGGACGCCATATTTATTTGACCCTCTGACATTCAAACCGTCCGTACCATTCTAGTATAATTATCAGCGATTCCGCTTTTCGCAATTTCAGCTGTCTCATGCTAAACAACAGTCTGTATGAGAGGTGTCTTTCCTATTTACGTATACGAACGAGCAATTAAAGATTTGCTTCAAACCCGTGGCATATAGAATCTGCCGTATTTTCATTGTCTATGGAGTGTGATGCGAATTGGAGTTAGAATTGATTGGATTCGATGCATGTAATTTGGCATCTGTATGATGTAATCATTTAGTGCCTAAGTAGCGTCGACACATTCATTTCCTTTAATAGACGTGATTATTTTTTTTTTGTTATGCATATCATTTAAACAAGCTCTTATTCAACACCGCCAGTATTTCCAGGGAGGTGAGAGAAAACTAACCTCCATAGTATTTCTACGTCTGCTTATGTTTTCGTATACTAGGATCCAACTGTATACGCCATTAATGTTGCTATATAAATAGCTGATTGGCATTTCCTGGAATTCAGTTCTGCGTGACACACGCAGTGATATCTCTTAATGGGACAGTCAAATGGTTTGATATGATTGTTGTCGTGATCAAGCAAAATAAAATGACTTATGGTGCAGAAAGGAAGAAGAAATGAGGCAAACATACACTCACGCACTCTCTCAAAAGAAAAGGCAAAAAAGGCACCAACAAAAACCCTCCCGCGAAATCCCAGATCATGCTATATTCACCGTGATTTGTCAATCGCTATACCCTGCATTTTCAGTCGCCCTTTATCCCCGCTGACTTGGTTTGGCGGCGCCACTGTCACGTGACGAAGATCGAGATGAGCGGAGTGACATGATGGGGAAGACGAGGCTTGGAAAATTAATGACGTCACAATGTCCCGACAGGATGGAAGACACGCTTAGTATTATTCATTACCGCTGCCATCGTACGGGCATGACAAGTACTTCATCATCAAAGGAGATGAAAGGGTGAATTTCCAGTGTCCCTTCCGATTCCCATCGTCTTCTTTTTGTTTAATGAATTTAAACAAAAAGATTCTGGCACTGGTATCGTTCCCATGAACCCCATCCCCCTCTCTCATGAATAGTGCATCCCACATATCCAATACTTGCTGCCGTATCTTGCATTGGTTTGATTAACACTGACAAATTTATTTCAGAATCATTTACTATATGAGATTTCTATACGTGTATACTATACAACCTGACATGGGCCCTATCTTACGTTAAAAAGAAAATGTATTTTAAAATGCAAGTACAGTTAACGTATAATGAATACTATAGTAGGTCTGTAAATGATAAATAAATGAACGCGTGAATGAATCGGTATAATAATAATCAAATCAAATTAAGTCTAAAATCAATCAGCGGTTGAAAGTAGGGAAGCTAATCTCTGAGAATGAAAAGCGGTTTATGGTCGCAAACACGGTAATCCACTGAATCACGTTCTAAAGTAGTCCCATCAGCAGCCATTGAGTTGAGGAGGAAATTTCAGATACTATATAGTAGTAGGGGCCTACCTCTACTGAATTGTAGTAATGCAGTGTGTTCCATTACCACACCATACTGTCTTCCACTATACAAAGGTACGTAATGCAGAAACGCGTTGTCTTGCAAGTATAATTATGGAAATGAATACAAATCCGTTTCTATTTCTCAATGAATATGTCAAAGCGACCTAACTCCAGAACTTAAGTACTCAATTATAGTTTTTGTCAATAACATAGACCATACAAACAACTTTTTTTTTCTAACAATAACATCAACGCTTTTATTTATACTGATATTAAATATTGGACTCCGAATCTGTATGTCATTGTTGTTATGAGTGCCTGTTTGTTTGTTTGTTAGTTTGTTTGTTTGTTTGTTTGGTTTTTTGGTGTTTTTGGGGGGATGCAGAAATAAACAAAATAAAGACAATACATAACATCGTACATCCCAATAACTATAATTATTTTACCGTACATCAGCAAGTTATCCATTGTACATGAGTTTTAATGATTTTGGAATGAGATTTGTAATGAATATATGCCATTAGGATTTATCTACCCTAGATGTTGAAACAGTGTGGCTCTAAAAATACTGAAGACTTAGAAAAAAAAGATACAGAATTTATAGATCTATGTTGACATTACGTCACACTTTCCAACAAAGACTGAAAGAGGGAAGTTGTAGTTTTTCTCTCGGGCGCATGGTTGTGACGTCTGACTATAAGAGATAATCTCCCATTTCAGGACAAAAGCGCTGTTCATAGCACGGTTCTGACTTTATGCTCTGAGTTGACGCCAAAAGCTAATGCTCCGTATATCTGCATGTATAATGTATTGTGGTGTATGATATACGCAAAGCGAATGGACCATGAACGTCATGTTGCCTCACGCTATCACCGCGGGTCTTTTGATCATGTTAACGATGCACCCAAGGAACAATTCAACCGTTCCAAGATAATCTATTGTTTTAGGGTATCAGAAACATCAAAATGATGGTAGTCTGACTAACAGTCGCTGTGGAATTTTCTCACACTTGGTCATCCAAAAATTAAGTGTATATGTAGCTTGATGAATATTGGATTAATTACTTGTACTATTTCCTTGTCTTTTGAATTCCGCTATATAGTGACACGCTGGATTTGGAACAAAAGCTCAGGCTCTGAAATGCCGACATTGTTATGTCACTACCGGCAGCCAGGGATAGCCTGGTGGTAGTGTCGCTGCCAAGAAAATATAGATGAGCCTTTTCGATTCCTGCTATTTCCATTTTCCGACATATTCTTTAAAATAATAGATCAGCAGCAGTTGCGATCTTACAATTTCGTTTGTACAGAAGGAGACAAGATAGTGATAAAAATCTTTCATAGCACATATTCACCCCTCTGCCTGAAGAACATATGATAACATTTTGCTTTCAAGATATTAAGCTTGTCAGCTTTAGGCTTTTTTCTGTGTGTATGTGTCTGTGTGTGTGTTGATTGCGTGCGAACTTGTCTACCTTATTTACCAATAACGCAGTGTAATAATATATAGGCATTGCAGAAAGAAATAGAAATTCTGCGTTTTGGTATATATACATATGTATTATATATATATATATATATATATATATATATATATATATATATATGTATATGTAATTATATATATGCGTACCTGTGCTTTGGTGCCTTGCCTGCTACCGGGGTTTCACACTGTGGCGATCTTCAGGCAAACTGACAAAGTATGTATATAGCAAATGCAACCAAATGAAAATATGAAGCATAAGTGTTCGAAGCTACAGCTTGCATGGGTTTTGGTTGTATCAATATGATACTATCTTTATGCCAATGACATTCAAAGACATCTTTTTGTTGCTTAGATATAGGCCAGGACACAATGATAGCACGATAGATCCAGTCTTGGGCCAAAAGTGGCACGCGATGGTGTTTATCCCCAAGAAATCAAAAACTACTCTTGCTCGCAATCTATCATCCCTGAATCGATTTTTGGAGGGAAGGGGAGGAGGAGTGAAGTGGCGTATAGTTTGGTGGAAGAGAACCCCCGAAGTCTACCCATTTCTCTATTTGTCAAATACTCGATTCATCACGGTCACTTCCAGCTCGAAGCGAGTTTCCTGTCGGGGCGGATGGCCGGCCATCCTACACTCCCAATATTGACTGGTCAGATTTCTCTCCCCTGTCGTCCGACCGATATAGTTGTCGTGGTTGTTGTTGTTGTTGTCGATGTTTTAGATCGATGGCGTTCTCATTCAGACCGAATATTTATGCAATGACGGTAGACGTGCCCTTCAAGTCTTATTTCAAGTGTGAATGACGCCTTGTACGTACTTCAACTTCCTCCAGCTTGTTGCACACAACCCAAAATAAATTGCTTGTTTCGGGCAAGAGAGGAAGAGAGAGAGAGAGAAGTAATGGGATTTGGTGAATTTGTGTTTATCTTTCTGATTAGCTAATAGAAATTAACTGTCATTAGGCATTTCTTTGATTTGAATTCTATATATTCTTTTCTTGATTGAGATTATTCGCATTTTTTGCAATGTAAAAGACCGTTGAAACCGATAAGTACCATGTTTTGAATGTGAAGTGAGTGTAATGTATTCTTATCACCCCCCCTCTCTCTCTCTCTCTCTCTCTCTCTCTCTCTCTCTCTCTCTCACTCTCTTGGCAATGCAACGTTTAAGCATGCCAAATTCTCATTTTATAAAAAAAGATCAGTACAGACATCAAATTCAGGAAGAATCTATCTGCCTTGATATAAAAGGCATCTCACTTAAGTAACCATGGTCACGAAATGTTCTGAAAAAGATGTGAAAAAGTATTGTTTATCGGTGTTCGACTATACATAAGAGATGATTCCACTGTGTCTGCCAAGCTGCATATTGGCCAGGAAGCTGCCTTGTTCTATGTGAAGTTAATTGCGTTAATGAGTTTTTGATGCCAGGCTTATCCATCTTCGATATGATGCCAGAAATGAGCTCCGACGTGTTTGCCAAGTCGCGGCAGTAGTGTTTAGAGCCCCCGCACTTTTTACCGTCTCAGTGATTTACTTAACGCTAAACGAGGTAATCATTGATTAAGGTATTGACTTGTGTGTAAACAGACACACATTGATACAATCTGGTCACGCCTAAAATGTAAAATCCTCCGTCTGCTCTTAGCTATAGGATTAAGTAGGCCTTTTGTATAGCCGAGAATGAATTATCGGCGGGTTTGACTTAGGAAGTTTTAGATATCCCCACAAAAGAGTAAATGTGGTTCCAACTAAATTTTCGTTACCATCAGGGTTGCTGCGATAAAATTCTTGTATATGCGAAAGTCCTGCCATACATTTCACTGTGATAAAAACTACAACCTGTTGAAGCTTCATAGTTGAAGCAAGCTAACAGTGCTCCACAGGTAACATATAATGTTTAAATTCACGGTATACATACACCCATATCATAAGGGATGATTTGATTAATACGCACAAGATTCAATGTAAACCTTTAAAGGTGTGAACTCAAATCAATACTATACATGGCGACATCGTATAGCAGCTGATTGCGGGGTGTGTATCCCCCAATGACACAAATTCCACCCGAAATGCAACACCACACTTTGAAGTGAATAATATTAACTTCATTATTCACGAACGAGGCATTTTCTTCACTATGAGAGAGACAATTGCACGTATACAGTCCATAAAGTATTACATCCTCAGCAGCAACGTTCCTGGTACTATAATATAGGCCTATAAGTAGTATATAGTATGGAAAATAAACCTCCAACACTTCACCAACACCCCGCGCCAATCACCCTAACAACACATAATCGCCCAAACCGCCATATTCGACGTATTTCACTTGAATAACGCAGGGTGTTACTGCATTACCTTGAAAGTACGTCACGTAACGTCGTTTTTGGCCATAAATGCACTTTTTACATACATCATTGCACTTTTTGTGTCGTGGCAGTCTCTATCGTTTCTCTGTGAGTTTACATGCTTTGGCAATAGGTTATTAGTAGACCCGTTTGCAGCAAAAGCTTTCCCCCCTCCCCTCCCCCCCCCCCCCCACCCCGATCATGTTGGAGAGCTCTTGGTCAAACAGAGCAATTCCTCTCTGTGGTAGGATATTAACACTATACATTTTGTACAGCACCTTTCCTTTAATAGAGTCAAATCGGTCTGATCGAGGTATCCCGTTGGCACACTTTGATTGTGTTGATTGAGTTAGGACGTAGCGATTAACCGTCGGCCACGGTTGTGTTGTCAATGCATACTTTACAGCGAGTTTAGGGGATTGACAGGGGATTTTTCTCCTTTTTTTTTGTGTACCGTTGCTGACTAAACCAGATCTTTTGCCTAAAAATAGAGTTTGCGGCGGTGTCTCTACAGCTAAAAGCGGGTTGTTGATGTATCATCTCACCTGGATTAAGATGGCAATATAGAACTGTGAATTACCCGACACTGTTCACTCCAGCGAGAGGAGAGGATAAAGTCATTAGCGTTGAAGTACGAATGCAAGGCAGGTATGACTTCATCTGTAGTATACTACGCGATATATGTAGAGACTGAATGTAGGCAGGAAGGCGTTTTTCATATTTAGTCACACCTCAACATTTCGGAGAAAACATATTCAAACCAACATCATTATATGCCAACAATGACAAATTTTCCGATTAATGCGAAGCAGGTTTTTTTTTTTTGTATTATGATTATCAAAGTATCCTAACGTATAGGCCTATACTTTGTGTGTTTTCATCGTTGTATCTATAATTATATATACCGTCAGTATTTTTGTGTTAAGTGTTTGGAATATATGTTTGTGTATAATTTTTGTGTCACCAATACAAGAGTTCTGCCCAAAACGCGGATAGATTCTGCCTCAATGCCAAACTTATTTATATTAGGCCTACTATTGAAACGATCTGATTGAAACCATTATAATCATGATGAAAAAAAAAATTATGGCCCTTCGAAAACAGGAAGGCGCGATCGATAATCACAGGGCATTAAGTTGTTGCACACTGCGGAAACATGTTTTATCATTACTTCATTTACTTTTTTTTTTTAAATTCGCATGCATAATATGATGCCATTGCTTAACGTGCTTGAGCAATCAACTGAAAGTCTGAGCAGAAGAAAAAGCAAACACCTTTCTGGTATAGTCACACAGAGTCAATCAGTTGCTGAAAATTAACAAGTTGCCGTCTTTGGTACGATTGCCCCCCCCCCCCCCCCCCCCCCCCCCCCCCCCCCCGCGACATCAGACATCATGTAATGGAACATTTCACACGGGTTTGTTGAATAATATGGATGATACGCAGTCACGGATTACAATCTCCGTGGTTTTCATTAAGCCTATAAAACTCAAAAACACTTTTGTTCTACGGATCAACGATCGTCTTTCTTTAAGGTACAGAGTGTATGGTGCGTGAAAAGTTGCTCATGAGATTCCAGAATTACGTGTAAGATTGAATAAAGCAGAAGGAGGTGGAAGCGAAGGAGAAGGAGGAGGAAAGAGAATTAGAAGAAGCAAGAAAGAGAGAAAATAAGAAGAGCAGAAGAAAAGGAAAAAGAAGAAGAAGAAAAAGAAGAAGAAAAAGAAGAAGAAGAAAACTACTACGAGAACGGAGAAGACGGAAACGAAGAAGGAAACGAAGAAGATGGATTTAGCCTACTTTGGGTCTCGGTTCAAGACTATGATTCTGCAGTCGTGGCGATCACTGCATGGTGATACAGTTATGCACTCGCCAAAGTTTGCAATCAAACAAATTATGCAGTCTTTGTGTGGTAATTTGTATCATATCGTTCATATCAGACTACAAACTAGGGAACCACAATGCAGTCAATTTTCCGAAAATGTAAACGACATCATAGAAATAAAACAGATACTCGCAATTCGAATTTACAAATCCCACCGGTTATCGTGGGAACGACACCAACAGGCATCATTTTGGCCTACAAAAAGAGACAGTGGGGGTTCTGATTGCCCCCCTCCTCCCGCTCTGGGGTGGCACAATCAACACCCTTGGGTCGTGTTACCATCGCGAAATATCATAGTTAAGGCTAAACCACATAAAAAAGAATATTATACAAAGTTGTGATCATGTTTTGCGAAAATCGGCTACGTTCACGTCATAGTCTTTTCAACGAAACTCAGTTTCTTTTGAATAACCGCATCAGTGAGCCGAGGTAGATGAAATATTCTTGACAGTTCTGTGGAACAACGTTTGAACATACCCGCAACATTCGACCTCATACTGATTAATTTGATTTCGCATATCTCCCCAGGGGCAAGAGGTGCTGATATTATCGAAAAAACTCGCCTCATGGATCAGCAGTTATATCGTCTCTCCTTCCCATGATTTTTGACGAATAGCTGCAGTAATTGATTTATCGATTATTGGAAGATGGTTACATCAATAACTGAAAGTAGTAACCAGTGCCATTTAAAATGGACAACATTAATATTTGGAAGAGACTGGGGAGAGAAAGAAAGAAAACGACAGGAAGATGAGGACTGTGAGAGAGATCGCGCGCCAAAGTTTGCAGTTCGTTCATCATGACGTGTCTTTATGACACAGGTGAGCGCGAAAATTCGTCGAGGAACTAACTAGCTCTGTTCCAGACGAATCCAGTGGGGAAAAAATAGGCAAAGAACAAGAAGAAGACAAGAAAAAGGACACGACTGTCCTGGAGTCAAAACAAGGGAAGGTGCGAGTGTCAATACCATCGGGGCCGCACTCACGATCTCTGACTAATAGAGTCAACACCACAGACTTACAGTGCAGGAGAATGATAGAAACCCATCTTTTGCCTTGGTATCGCTCGACCGATAGTCCGTGCAAGTTGTAATAAAGAAATTTGATGTCGATACGATAAGGCAGAAACAAAGGAAATGCACGACAGCTAAAATGGGCTACAAATACACATACAAACACACGCACGCACGCACACACGCACACACAGAAAGCAAACGGCAAGCACAGAGAAAAAAAGGGTTCATGTTCATTTTGAAATCGAGACTGTCGTTCAACAGAGAAAACAAACGCCGTGCAAATAAAACATGCATGCGTATAGACATCAGTACCACAGGAAAATTGTGCAAACGATAGAAAGCATTTTATTGTATAGGTTTTCATTTGATTTCACGTGATTGCTGTCTGTCCTGAATAAAAGAAAATAGAGACAGATAAATCATTGTTTGAGAGCTGCTGGTGTTCATCCACTTATTTCAATTTCTTGCGGTTTTATCGTTACCTTATTTTGTTGTTGTTGTTGATGTAGAGAACCATCTACCTAATTGTGACGTCAGTCGAGTCACTTCGTGACACTGGTTCAGGATTACTATTGCGGCAATGTCACAGACAGTAATACTGTTATCAGACAAAGCAAATAACATAATCTTCACAGTAACTCTGCCTCTATTTACAGCAGTCAGACAACGTCCCTTTTCTCGACGTACCTTGGTGAACTCTGTCTTTGCGATTGATCTGTGACCGTTTCGAGAGTCCATTTCCCTCAATGCGTCTTTCAGACAGATACTCATTAGCTAACACTAAACTATTAAACGTGACACACGATTAACTAAACACTGTGACAGATGATCGAGAGAACTAGGTATGATTCAATGACCATTGCAAGAGATGAAGAAAGCAATAGTTGTTTCCTTGGGTATCATTTCACATCAAGTTGAATAAGATCTTCGTCCTGCTGAGAGAAGTGGTTTGTAAGACGCATCAAAATAATCAAAATGTCGCGTTTGCGCTGCATGTGTTTTCATTAAAAAAAAAATCTACGAGTAACCACATAATTAGCTACCGACGTTTTACATCTGAAAAGTGTAGGCGTTCCCTGTGGACTTGAGCCAAGACTAGCCTTGACCCTGCGTAAACACAAAAATTGAAGAGGAGGAGGAGAAGGTGGTATCGAAGGCGGGGGAACGTGTCTGGCCCGTCCACCGCGGGGCGAGAGAATTGACGGCCGGTGTCTCTTTGATCGCGAGCAAGCAGGTAATCTTTTCAGAATATCTATTCATTCGTGCGGAAGGGACATGCGACAGTATAGCACAAGGCTCCCTGAGGACAAACCAGGGTGGACATGTTATTATGATAGCAGGTCGGGTTACTAACGAAATGAATCATTCGTCCGAATTAGTGCGATAAACTTGGTATTCTCCAATCGATCTTTGTAAACCCAAAGCGACAACAATCCAATTTTGTGATTAACCTAACTGCCTATCATCCCTTAAAAAAACCCTGTCTTATCTTAATTCCATCTGACATTTTGTTACATTTTGCCTGTTTTCTCTTTCTGTATGTATAGAAATATACAAAGTGCACCGTTGTTTTTCAATCATGATTTGTCATTGCTTTAGTTTGTTCATTTTGTTTGTTTTCGTGTACGCTAACCCCCATTACCATTACCTTATAGCTCATTGTCTTAAAATATGTGGTGCCAACGATGTTAAGTTCTACCCCATCAGGAATCGGCTTTCTCATAAAACATTTAATTCACACATGACAATGAATATGATATACATACAAATTATAGTGAATACTATAGTCTTAATTGTGTGGCGCACTGACAGTCTTTACCAGAGTGGATACACAATGGGGAACAAAATAGCAAACAAAATGATGAGAAAAAATGAACACATGATGAAAAAAGTAGCAAACACATAATGATCCAACTGACTTCTGCATCTCTCCATCTTCGCTCACTATTTATTATTATAATACATAGTTTATTTTGGTTCTCGAGGGTGAGGATATCAAATAATGTGGGTGAGTTCCTGCTGGGCGAGAAACGTTTAGGCCTTGTCGTGGTGATACATTGTCCTCAAACCTGGCAGACGTAATAAAGGTAGAAAGGAGACGGTCCATTTTCACCTGGATTTGACACTGAAATGTGCGAAATAACAACGCAACATGCATCCGATGTTACAATAAACAATTCCTCACTTCTTTTAATGGTTTCTTCACCTCGGGAGAAAAAAAAAAGGAAAAAGAGAGGGACTGTTTTTGACTGGTTTCTGCACGAGCGTTGATGCGAAACGACAAATTTCCGTTGACCCAGGTTTTTCATATCCATCTTGTCAGCAGGAGAGCACGTCCTGCATTGGTCTGTTTTATGTTTGTATTTTTTTATCATGACGTTTATGCATTCGCTGGAGTTTTATAGACTGAAACAGTGCTCCCTCAACTCTTTGCTGTCGACAATCTCGCCCTATGCTGTGGCTTGCTAGCGAGGACCTTATGATGATACTTTGTTTTTCCCACCTCTAGCATACAAAGTATAACTAGGCTATTGATACACAGTTTTTGCCTTCATATTCCAAATGAAAGCAAGCAAACAGTGAATGGTTAGCCCCTCAAGAGCTGTATGTCCTTCATGATACCACTGTTTAACGATCAGATAAGAACTGAAATGAGTACTTGTGACAGAGGGAGTTTAAATAGCATTCGGAAATAATATCATGTACATTAAATGTCATGGCGTAATATCAAAGACGATAGCTTAGAGTGTATAATCTGCAGAATGTATCATTCTTCGAAGCGAGCTAAAAATTATATTTTGGAACAAAAGTATGTAACATCTTCAAGTTGCCTAAAAGGAGCATCGTGAATTCGTTGCAAAAAATGTTAACGATATATATATATATATATATATATATATATATATATATATATATGTATTTATATACAGGCCTATATATACAAACAAAATTTATGTTGCATTTGCATAGCAAATCCATGTTTTACATGATTATCACCATAATCGAGTCATTCTTAAACAACGACTTTTATATTAGTATCAGTGGGATCACGAAATTCTGTAATTCTGTGATCCATAATTGATTAGAATGCTTGAAGGAAAGTATTGTTATATCGATGAATTGTCTTTAGTCCTAATTTGATAGAGTGAGATCGGATTTATCAGAAGAATCGTAGACGATTTTCTTGTTTCTGTCTTCTTCCATCCTATGAAGAAAAGTCAAAGGCAGAATAACCAAGGAGGTATACAGCGTACTAGGCGAGCTAGCCTAGAGTACCTCCTTGGCATGATTGCCCTATTGAAAGTGAGTGAGGTATAAAGTGAGTAAAATTATGTCGGGTTTTCTTTCCTCCTTAAATGACGTTGAGTTTCATCGGAAAAAAAAGAACAGACGTAGAAAAGCCCAAGATGTGTGGGTTTTTTTTGTGTGTGTATGATTGTACATACCCCCTCCCTTCCCCCTTCAACGATTGCCATAACCCTTGGATATTACTTTTAGTGTATTCTTTTGCTGCCGACTAGTCGAAGTATTGATTGTATATTGATTGGGCAGGATGAGCATGAAGCAGGTAAATTGTGTATGAGATGTGTAATAGGGGTTTATTTAAGTCGTTCTCTTTCTGCTTTTTTTCTTTTCTTTTCATTTCTTCTATTTTTTTTCTCCGCTTCAGTCTGGAGAAACACGGTTGACTCGGTTTCACCTCCAGGAAGCTTTTCATTGGCAAGAACTTGTTAGAACACGGCAGCCCTACCGCAACCCATACATTGAGCAGTTCCAAGCGCAGCCAGGCATTGCATTTTGTTCTATATATTCATTCTAGTGGCGATATAAAGTACTCTCTCGTATTTCTTCTCCTTTCTACCACTTCACTCTATTCATTACAGTTTGCATTGTAAGAAAGGAACGGCAAGCCTAACAAACAGGCCTTTTGAATCAATTCCTCATGATAAAATGCGCACGTTCAAATCGGGGTTTTGTTGAAAAGCAATGAGCACACGACGCCTCAGATGAACTGGCGCAGTGTGGCTTTTTACTACTAAGTATGTGCTGTATGTCAATCAGCTTGAGATTTCATTCGTTGTTCAACTCATGCAGTACGGAGACGCCACGCCCACCGAAGCCAAACGCAATGCGATTGGTTCGTCGGTCTACAGCAACACGAGACCTGCACATACAACTTGCGGCCGTCTGCATTGCCAGCAGACGACTGAATTCTTTGGATAAGATGCACACACGGATCGTAAACGCCGATATGCACGCACTATTGGCTGTGCTCCGCAACCACATCTATTTCTAACGGAATCCTATGGACATTTATCGTGGATATCTTGTACTCGTGGTATTTTGCTACATTTACTCGAAATGATTATTGGGGATATCGTCCATCTAGACAGTTACTCAACAAATACGCTGTAAGTAATATGTTGGAAAATGTGTTTAATGGACTAGAGGTGTTCTAGGTCGGACATATTTGGATATCAAACATTCTTTACCCACGTCTACTGCAACAGTCTTGTATGGCGAGAGAGCGGCCTTCCCACCGGTGCCCCATTCGGCTGTTTTGAATGAGCCGTGTGAGTGAGGGTTTTTCGTTCATTGCAGTAAAGCGCCGCTAGTGTTTCATGGGTACATAATATATTCACTCCTTCGGTATCGTTGGGATGATGTGGGGCTGGGATTGGGTTGTTTGTATTCTTTCGATAATTATTGGTTATAGGACACACACCGACACTTTGATCAAAATTAATGTTCAACACATCACGTGTTCACATCAAATTCCTGCCCCAAGCTGAAGGAAGGGTTTTGTTGGAATTAGTCTAACCATGCACTTTTGAAAGCAGAGGATTAATATTTGAGTGTCCTAGTATAAAGAAAACCGCCGTCAGATCTTAGGAATACTCTCAGTCGACCAGTTTTAAAAAGCCTTTTTCTATCTTGAGTGTACAAATGTTCAGTTCTAGCTTGTATCATTTGTCACGACACATGTGGCATGTGCATGTAATGGGATAGTGTCTGTGTGTCTGACATGAGATGATTCATTCTTCTCCCATACCTCTAGTGGTTTGTCCTTAGAAGATGCCCTAGCTATCAAACGTGTACGGGCTCCTTGAATTGTGACTCCACAAAGTAAGATGCACTTGTCTCCTCACCTTCTCCGCCCACCCTCGATACGAGGCTGCGTTTGTCGTATTGCATCATGTAATCAGTGCATATATCTCTGCATTATTATTCAATGCATGCACGTGTTTGGGATGTTACGACGTCTAATTGCATGATATTTCAAATTCCAAGGTCCACTTTTACAGGTTTGCGCACACATGTACACATGGCTAGTGTAAATATGAACTGAAAATTTGCTTTATAGGCCTACGTTCTGATTAATGTAGAAACAAACTTTATATTTTACCTTGTAGGCCTCCCATATACTAGTACAATGTTCTGATAGGATTCTCAATATTGCATCTTGATAATTGTGTTGGTATTGCTTTTTGTAATAGCATGGGTATTCTATTCAGTTGTGTTAATGATATGTGTGTGTGTGTGTGTGTGTGTTTGTGTTATGTTTTTTTTTTTACTGTGAAGAAAAAGTTTCAAACATTTTAAGCATTTGACAATTGTCTAGAAAGCTCTGTATGTGTCAGGAAGAATAAAAATATAAGCTAATCACTCAAAAACATTTTTTTTTTCCTAATGTACTTATGTCATCCTCAATAGGCTATGAGAAATCGGACAATCCCCAAGTTTTTGTTGTTGACTTTGAGTTCCAAAGGTACTACATGTAGCTTGGTTCTGCAAGCAAGCTTCTTTTTTTTAATGAATGGTTTAATATCCTCCAGGCTCTATCCCTTTATAACAGTTAATATACTGTGGCTATTTATTTGGTTCATGAATATAGGCCCTACTGGTCATAAAATTAGTGCTGATTCCCCATTTGTCAATATAATTTAGAGTGTGAAACAGGTGGATTCATTGAAGCTTATCGTTTGTGAAGTTGATATAAGATAAATTTCATGACAAAAAGGTCACAAGTAGGCCCTATGCACCTACAGGACACCTGATATTTTTGTTAGACTTGCATCTGAGCCTTTACAAATTGGTTATACTGGATACAGAGTTTCAGAATTTATCATGATTGAGATGAGTAAGAATATTTTCAAAAGTCATAATAAATCACAATGAATGAGGATGGTGACATAGCTCCACATAAGAATGCATAATTGCATAATAAAAGTAGAATGAAAGAAGAAAGTATGCATAAATTCTACACCTAGGTAAACTGTTCCAAACAGTTGTTACATGGAATGGAATGGCATTGCTGCACTAATTGAATATGTGAGCCTCCTATGTCATCATCCTTGTTCAGTGTGTCATGTTTTTAAAAGGTTTTGCAGAGTATTGGTTTATCTGATCAAGGACACAATACAATCAACAAATCTGTAAATGGCACTGTCCATTTACGTACTACATGATGGGAAATTATAAACCGTGTGGAATGTTCCTTTAAAAATAATAACTGTTGCATTCATGCAGCAATTAGGAAACCATTTGCTGTATTCAAAGAGTAAACAAGGACATTCAAGGGATGGTTTTGTTTCTATTGTTTTATATTCCATGACATGTATATGAAACAGAGTACCTTCACATTACCAGAATTTATCTATTTCTATTAATACATCATTGTGTCAGGAGGCATTTGAAGGTGGGGGGGGGGGGGGGTAGGCAAAGGGGAGAATGGGGTAAATGCACCATGACAGAGAGGGGGAAGAGAGTTGTGTCTTGCACTCAAATGCTTGATAAACAGATCTATGTCTTTATAAAAGATGAAACAAAAGTGAAAGAAGTTAGGTTGCGTCACTTAATTCTGTTAAACCAAGATAGGTAGTTCAGCCATTGCCTATTTGCTCCTGGTGCATGCTGTGAAAAGTCCATTTCAGAATCTCTGTTCAGGAAACAAGTTTAATTTGGTTTCTCATTCCAAATGTATCATAAGGAGTTAAAAGGAATACCTGATTGACTAGATATCTTTGTTATTACATCCTGTTACCTTTAACCTAAACTCCAGGTGGATTTCCTTTCATGGTATGTTTGCTCAAAACAAAAGGCTAGGTGATCCGTGACATACAGAGCATAGCTTGTGCTGTCTGTCACACCTAGCTACACAGTCAGAAACACAACGTTAATTGAAAGAAGCAGATGAAGAAAAAGTCTCCTCGTAGACATGTATCTAATGGGCAAATTATGTATCACTCACTAATGGAACAAAAGAGAACATACTGTAGATGCCAACAGCTTGGGCCTTGTCATATTCTGTCTAGAACATGAAAAGTTATATGTTTGTTATGTTCTTGCAAGCAGAATGCTGTGCACAGTGTTTTTCTGTGGTTAGAAACACAGTCAAGTATGACTTTCTTTGCCCGGTGAATCATCCCATCATGGTACGGTAATACATGTCGTGTCACAAGCTTGAGGTTTTCCTATGTGAACCTTGAATTGCTAACTCAATCATGATCATGATGTAATGATGTCATGAAAAATTGTGACAATGCAGGGCTCTTGTCAAGAAAGATCATGTAGCCATGTAAGTTATTTTGGTACATGCAGCAAGATTTTTTTTTTAATTGCTTGTGTTATTAGTCAAGTATATAGGTGCAAATGCATTCAATTATTGTTATAATTTTCCTATTTTTGTATTTTCCTCAAATTTTCAAAAGAAGGTACTGGTATGTTCTTTCTACCTTAATCTATCTTTCTTAGCTGTGAAGAGTCATGGTAATGCAGTGCATGTCACATATAATCGTCTATGTGTCATTTATAATGATTGTGGATTCATCTAAAAGTGTACTGATGTTAAAGAAATATAGATTTTGAAATCATCAGTGCAGGTCTTCTTTTCCATTTATCTTGCATACAGGACTGTCCAGAGACTGCCTCACCTGTGTTGAAGGAAAGATGATTAGCCACATCTTGCGGTGGATGCATCAATTAAAAGAGAGTGGCAAACACTGACCCACACCAGGAAGGAATATCTGGATATATTTGTTCATTGAGGACACTACTTGGACCATCAGGATGACGACCTGCATGCTGCAAGGGAAGCGCTTCTTCTGCAGGGAGTGGGCTTTCCAAAAACTTGTTCATGGATTGGACAATCGGCAGGCATCCAGAACATGCGGAACATTGATAATGGGAGGGCCAGGCAGTGGGAAGACTGCTCTGTGTACGGAAATTGTCTGGCCTACAAGCACAGGAAAGCAGAGAAGTCTAAACAAGCGTATGCTGGCCTACCACTTCTGCCAGTCACGTAACCGGGAGACCCTGTCTGTTTCCAAGTTCATCCTAGGACTTGTGAATATGATCACGCGCTCGACTCTCATCCATGGCTATGAGGAAAAGCTGAGGGACCCCAGTGTCCAAGCCATCCTTGAGCCTGCGGCTTGTGAGCGCAATCCAGATGAGGCATTCAAGAATGGTGTCCTTGTTCCTCTATGTACACTGAATCCTCCAACACGCAATTGCTTCATTCTGGTTGATTCGCTGGATGAGTCATACCCTGTGCTTGAAGGTGATAGCCCATCTGGTAGCAGAACCATTGCAGAGCTTCTTGCAAATCATCATGAACTCTTTCCGCCTTGGCTGTGTCTCTTGTGTAGTGCACGACGACAGAGCAAAACAGTGACACGCATGTTCACAGGTTTTCGCAAGCTGAGTCTGGATGATCTCCGCAAATCTCACGTCGTCCGAGATGTGCAGCAGTACATCCTTAGGAGGCTGGACCACGAGGAGGCAATTCGTATTCAGCTGAGCAGAGACACTGCAGAAATGCTAAACCAACTTCACATAAAGAGCAATGGTTGCATCATGTATCTGGAGAAGGTTCTGGATGGTGTAGCTGATGGTTTCATCTCACTGCAGGACATCACAGAAATTCCAGGAACTCTGAATGGACTGTACTTGTGGTTATGCCAAAGACTCTTCTTGAGGAAGCAATTTGCAAAAGTTAGGCCTGTTTTGAGTGTTATGCTTGCTGCCCAGTGCCCACTGACTGAAAGTGAATTGTATGCATGTGCAAAGACACGCAATTTTGCACTTACACGTGAGGAATTCCAGGACAGACTGAAAATGATGTGCAAGATTTTGGTTAGGAGTAGGGACAACAAGATCATGCTGTTTCATCACAGTTTTGCAGAATGGTTACTGGATGTCAAGTACTGTACCCAGAAATACATGTGTAGCCTTCAAGAAGGTCACACAATGCTTGCGTTGAGATACACATGCAGTGCTCCTGATCTGACCCCCTCACAAGTGCAAGATTTTGCCAGGAATCTTCTCCAAGCTGGTCTTTCACCGCCCCTGGACTGCAGTCATCTTGCCCTTTGGCTTATTTGGGCAGGGACTCCTCTCTATGACTGCCTGGCTTCACAAGCCCCCAAGGACCAGCAAGTCACACAGCTACTGGTTAGTGCTGGAGCCAGAGTCGTTGACATAGACAGGAATTCACTGATTCTGCAAGATGCCTTGGAGAAGCAGGAGTCCTTGCATTCCCTGATTAACAGTGGTGCCTCCATCAATCAAGTTGATAGCAATGGTCGCTCTCTCCTTGCCAATGCTGCCTACAGTGGTAACTTGGAAAGTGTCCAGTCCTTGCTCATATACGGTGCTGACGTCAGTGTGACTGATCGCACAGGCCAGACAGCCCTTGGCTTAGCAGCGCGACATGGACATGTTGAAGTAGTTGCACTTCTGTTGAGTCATGATGCAGAAGTGGACCATGTAGATCATGATGGATGGACACCACTTCGGTCAGCTGCATGGGCAGGACATACAGATGTTGTCACAACACTTCTCAACAAAGGTGCAATAGTGGATTGTAGTGACCACAATGAAAAGAGGACTGCATTACGAGCAGCTGCATGGGGTGGCCATGCAGATATTGTTCACACTCTCGTAGACCATGGAGCAAATGTGAATCAGGCAGACCACGAGGGAAGAACAGCTCTCATTGCTGCTGCCTACATGGGACATAGTGAAATCGTTGAGTATCTTGTGACCAGTGGGGCAGAAATCAACCACGAAGACTTTGATGGCCGCACAGCCCTATCTGTCGCTGCTATGTCAATTGCTGTGAATCAGGGACACACGGATGTTGTTACCCTTCTGATAGAGAAGGGTGCTGCTGTGGATCACAGGGATCATGAAGGAATGTCACCACTCCTGGTAGCTGCCTATGAAGGTCATCAGACTGTTGTTGAGCTGTTGCTTGAAGGTGGAGCAGATGTTGATCACACGGACAACAATAACAGAACTGCGCTGATTGTTGCAGCATCGATGGGCCATCCCACTATTGTGAGAACATTACTGTACTGGGGAGCTGCTGTGGATACAATAGATGGGGAAGGCAGAACAGTTTTGTCTATTGCAGCATCACAGGGCAATTGTGATATTGTCCGCATGTTACTGGAAAGAGGCTTGGATGAGATGCACAAAGATAACCATGGCTGGACACCCCTACACATGTGTGCCTATGAAGGTCATCAAGATGTCTGCCTAGCAATTCTTGAGCAAGGACCCCATGTCACAGTTGATATTGCAGATCGTGATGGTCGCACTCCTATGATTCTAGCTGCTCAAGAAGGCCACATGGATTGTGTAAAAATTCTCCTTGTCCATGGTGCAAGTGTAACGCATTGTTCTCATGATGGTCGAACAGCCCTAAGAGCAGCTGCATCCGAGGGCCACCAGGATCTTGTGCTCCTTTTCTTGCAACAAGGTGCTGAGATCAACTACAGAGATGCAGAGGGCAGGTCCAGCTTGTACATGCTGGCCTTGGAGAATAAGCTTTCCATGGCACAATTTTTCCTGGAGAATGGGGCTGATACTGAGTTAGCTGATACTGAAGGCAGAACAGCTCTACATGTGGCTTCATGGCAGGGTCATTCAGAGATGGTCAGCCTCATCCTAGATCACAATGCAAATCCAAATGCTGTAGACAGGGAGCGCAGGTCTGTACTGCAATCAGCTGCTTGGCAGGGCCATGTATCTGTTGCCCAGGTACTGCTGCAGAAAGGGGCCGATATCAATCACACATGCAACCAAGGAGCTTCTGCTCTTTGCATAGCTGCCCAGGAGGGTCATGTAGACATTGTGAAGGCTCTCCTGCACTTTGGAGCAAATCCAAATCATGCTGATGAACATGGACGAACTCCCATGAAAGTTGCCTTGAAGGGTGGGCATGATGAAGTAAGCAAACTCTTGGAAGAATATGGAGTCCATAACCCACTCTCACCACCTTCAAGCAGAGCATCTTCAAAGAGAAGTGGAAGTTCATTGTCCTCGAGTAACAGTGACAATAAGCCATCAATGCTGACTAATGGTGCCTTACTTCAAGGTAGTTCTCCTTCAAATTCTCCAGACTCCACATATGACAAAAGGAAGTCATGTAATTCAAACCCTTCAACCAAGTCATCGTCAAATCTTACTAACTCCACCAACAACTCATGCCTACATCTAAGTGCACTACGGGAGCAGAGCAAAATGACATCTTTCACAGAGCAGCTCCAGCAGCATATGGTCTCACACAAACGGGCGCCATCACCAAGAACATGCCCCCCTGATGCAAATGTTGGCAGGAATGGTACCCCCACCAAAATCACACCTACCAGCTCATTTCAAACGATACCAGAAAATATCACAACAGCTCACAGCTCTGAACAGCTCCAAGGGACTCCCAGGCAAAGTGCAAGAAGACACCAGTCTAACCCACCTGGTGCATCAAGAAGATCAACATCACCAGCACACATGTCTTCGAGGTCATCCTCTCCCTCTGTCCATCAACCAAGGGCTGATCAGTTATCAGCAACTCCAAGTGAAGCATCCCCACTTCCATCCCCGAGGCACTCTCCCAGGAGACAGAGTTCCTCCAGTGCCCCCAGCTCACCAACTAATTCAAATGAGCCCAAGCCACCCCCAACCCCTCAACGTGTTCGAAAATCATCAAATCCCCTACCAAATGGATCTGTGCAGCATGTGGTGGTACACAATGTCCAGTCTGCATCACCATCTCCAACAAGGCGTCCTGTGCCAAGGACAAATAGCCAACAGCTGTCTCCTAAGATTGGAAACGGATATGTCCAAGACCAGCAAAATGTGCCATCTCCATGGCACAAACATCAGACCCACATGCACCTCATTCAGCAGCACCAGGAGCTTTCCCAGCAGTCTCTCCATAGAGCAAGCTCTTTGGGAAGCCTGAACAGCCAAGACCTGAATACCTCTGTCCACAACACCAGTGGCTCTCCAGCTCACTATCTCCCAGTGGACCGCTCTCCTCGCATGTCCCGCAAGCAGTTGAATGGGAATGCCAACAGTGGTTCTTCCTGTCAGCTCTGTGGCCAGACGCAGCCATCACCGACACATGCCACAAAGCATTCCTTCCAGCAGTCCATGATCATGCAGCAGAATGCCATGAAACCGTCGCCTGTTCACCACCGTTCCAGTTCTCAGCCTGTCAGCATGACTCCTGACCAGATGCAGGTGTTTGCTCGCAAAGCATCACTACCTGGCTCCTTCAACCAGATCAACATCCAGCGCTTGATGGGAGCACAGAATGGACGTATGCCAGGTTCCCCCGAGCCACGCACCAAGCGCAATGGAATATGTACCAACCCAAAGTATCAGCGTAAGGCCAACCATGTCCATGGAAATACTGGATTACACAGCAGCCAGGGGATGCTCAACCAGCCTGAGATTATTAGCAATGGAAATGGATTATCACACCTGGAGATGAAGCAAGCAGTCAAAGTTGGCTTTGAGGGTTCATCCAGAAATGGCTACAAGAAGGAGACACCTTTGTAACGGTGAGTTCATATTATGCAGACAACTCCGTTAAATGCCAAAACATCAGGTTTATACTTGACTCTTCACATATCATGTGTTTAAACTGCAGTGGTATGCCATGTTCACATTGCCTTCAAGAGTATTATCTGAACAGAGCTGTAAAAGTTTTATCAAAATTAGACCTGAAAAACAAGTTTGTTTCTAAAGATACATAGAGAATGAATGTTAGGTGAAGAAAAGAGTGTAAAAGCTAACTCATTAAAATGCTAAAATGTCATGTTTGTGCTCTGACACCATAAAAGCCTTTGCATTTAGATACAACTATTTCATGATCTGCGTTCTAAAATACTTAACTCGTCACTTTCTAAGATAAAAGACAAGTTTCTAACATGACCTGAACATTAAGAAACATGCCTTCACATGACTGTGGCATAAGAAGAGAAAGAAATGTATCAAGTTTCTTGCATGACTGTGAAGAATTATGTATGACACTGATCTTTTGACTTATTGGCATACGATCTAAAGGGAAAATCCTAGAATGATTTTAGAAATAGAATGTCATGATTCCTTGAAATGTTTGGTAGCATTTATTGATGATTATAATCTGAGGTATTTTAAAAAATGTGTATGGAATGCATACTTTAACTGAGCCTGTTCCATGGAAGGCCATTTTGAATCAGTAGAATGCATTCCTGCTTCCCTACACAAGTTTTGGAAACATATTTGTAGCAACATGAACTTAAGCAAATCATACTTGTATACAAATTTTGGGCATTATATACAAGAGGAAATTCTGCAAGTGTTCAGGGAAGGTTCAATAAAGATACATCACCCTTAAAGTGAAGTTTCTTAATCAGATCAATGACTGACCTATAGTTTGTTTTTTGAAATGAAAAGAAAATTCTTGTTGTACATGCTCACATCAAATCTAGCACTTTTTGTTGTTAATGTTATCTTCAGCTTGTTTTCGTAATTTAATGTAAAGCTAAGCTGTTCCCACAACTATATATATCGCTCATAGCAAAAAGAGAATAGTCAGTTTTCCCTTGATAGCTACCAACTCTTCTGGGTGTGTAAGTGATATGTAGGTGATGAACTGTGATCTTGTGAAGTGGAATAGCATTACTCAGTTTGGGATATGTGGATACCACCTGCCCCAGTGTCCTCATCACCTATATACACTCTGGTATAGGGCGTGGCGTGCCCTCTGCCGTAGCCAATCATGGTTGACATGGCTGACACAAAGTGGAAACTGGAGAATTGTGGTAACAACAGATTGTATACAGGAAAGTGCCATACTAAATCAGGACAGTTGAGGTGGATGCACTGCTGTGCCCAATGGACAGACAGAAATATCTTTGCTGTAGTTGTTTTCCTCTTCTTTTTTTTTTTGCGCAGAAACTGAATATTTTCTCCATTTCCTGCCTGTTAGCACATATCATTTGGGTAGTATCATATTCTCCAGTAGCTCTGTGCCCATTCCCACGCAACTGAAGAGGTTGTACTCTTGACCCTTGTAGCATCTGTGAGTGTGACAGTATGGAATAGCATCTGCAGGCTATACCCTTTGTACCAGAAAATGAACTGATGGTATTCACATATCTCCCTTTGACTTTTACACATTTATCTTTTGCTGATGGACGACCTATTGTCATTGCACTGAAGAATGATAATTCCGAGATTAATATCTCAAAGAAAGAATCCTATTTGTAAGTGAGCTTTGCTACAAATAGTTTGCCATTATGTTACTTCTAAAATACACACAATAGCATATCTTCGTTGATTTTTTGCCTGGAAGCAAAGTTCAGATTTTGTATACCTGGTATGCTTTTCAAGGTTCTGTTACATTGCCTTTATACTGAGAAGATGAATTTCATTTGATAGGTATTGTTAGGGAGAATACATGTTGGTATATCTCAGATTTGTTTTTTTTTTTTTTCAAAAATCCAAGACTCTCTTACATCACATTGTAAAGGAATGCAATTTAAAATTCATGTTTCACATCTACAGAAAGATTTTTTTTTCATAAATTTGCAAATACTACCCCCCCCCCCCAAAAAAAAAAAAAAAAAAATAAATAAATAAAAAAGTTATGTTCAGGATGTGGTAAGATTTCAGACATGTTATGCATTGAAGTCTGTCAGACAGGAATGAACATGATGATGTTGGGTTCTGAATTCTGTAGTGGAGAATATGTAAATTATTTAAAGGACAAGTCCACCACCTTCATATACATGAAGATTGTTTTGTTGTGTTTTTTTTTTTTTTTTGGTGTGGTGCGTTTTTGCTGTAAGAGCACCTGAAAGGGTATCTTTGTGATGTGTCCTTTTTGAGAGTAGAAATGGGAATAAACAGTATTAGAGTGCATCAGAATTCCAGTTATTTTTAGATGAAAAAAAAAAGGAAAAAAATGGGGGGGGGGGTAGGAATTGATGCAGATTTGCTTGAACTATGCGTAGACATAAACATGCACTTGTAAGATTTATTGATATTTTGTCTTGAAATTTATTCAGCAAAATGATTCTAGTTAAGTATCCCTTTAAAGGGTGTGTACAGTTCTGGTCGGGGTGAGGATTTAGCTTTTAACGTTTTGTGAGATATTCGGAAACCACTCTATGAGATGTCAAAGAGCATGCAATTCTGAGGGGTATCAAAAGTTTATTCGATGAAAATCGGTTTTGAAATGTCTGAGATATTAAAAAACAAGGTGAAACAAAGAGATCCCAATAAAGGTGGGGCATGTCGCCTTTTATTATTATCACTTTTTTTGATATCTCAGCCATTTGAAAACCAATTTTCATGAAATAAACGTTGAATCCTTCTTAAAATCACATGCTCTTTCATATTTGATAAGAGGTTTCTCATTATCTCACTTAAAGGACAAAAGAAGAAGGCATGCATAGATTCTTCACAGGTGAACTTGTTGAGCAAGTGGTATTGTAATGGAATTGCATTGCTACATTTCTGAAGTATATGAGGCTCTGATGTCATCAACACTGTTCAGTGTAATTTGTCTAAGATTTTCAATTTATTGGTTTCTCTGCTCAAGGACCACAACAAATCCCACGAATCTATACATGGAGCTGTTGATTTATGTACTACATGATGTGAAATTATGAAAATCGTCCGGAATGTCCCTTTAAGAATGTTCAAAAGATGAATCCCCACCCCAACCACTACTGTACAGTCCCTTGAAAGTGATATTGCTGTCCTCAACTAACCCTTTGGACATACATGTACATGCATACAGCACCACCAACTCACTCCCACAGATGGAATTTCGAGCATGCCCAGTGCATCCACAGCTTTCCATCAGTCTCAGGTATAATTTGATCTACTGCCTCTCCTACACTGGGTGTTAGTCTCAATTCTAGTCACTATCACTAGTTATCAGACTTGGCAGAAAGGATCTGTCCCACTATTTCGGAATAATCATTTTCAGATGACAGTGGCATATCATATCTAAATATCTGCCTAAATAAAGCTTAACTTTCAAAGTTATGGAATATGTGCACTGACATTAAATTTTCTATGTACAATGTAGGCCTAATATCCCCGTTCAGGAAAGACTGCAGAATGTTATCCCACAGACATGATAAATCTTTTCATTATCTACAGCTTGAAAGTGGTATAAAGATAATTTCTATACATTTCTGTGGAAGCCAATTTGTTCTTAAATGTGTGTTTGTATTCTATTATGCATTTGTATGGGTGAATTTCTATCCACAACTGGATATTTTTCACAAATGGTGTGGTTAGTGAAATGAAATGCTTTGGCCTGGCTCTGCAGCTATCTTTCTTTGTTTTTTAATGGTATGAGATAAAAATAGATTAGCCTATCAGTGTGGGGGAGTGGCCGTCTCCTCTCCTGGATGCCTTCACTCTGTCAGCCTTGGCATGTTTGCCCTACATATTTCACACTTTTTTTGTGAATCTCTTCTGTTGCTGATATATATGCTAGAAATGGGAAATCAACAAATTTGTCTTGTGAATGGCAATAAATTCAAGGTTGTTTAGCTTTACCATCAGCCCTGATATTTTAAAGTCACTAGTTTTTGCCCCTTGTAGATTCCATACCAATATTTACAATGTAGGAAGGTCAGACTGCAAGTGTATTCATTCATTTTCTAATACACCATA
This sequence comes from Diadema antillarum, assembly GCF_040938485.1. NCBI lineage: Eukaryota > Metazoa > Echinodermata > Echinoidea > Diadematoida > Diadematidae > Diadema > Diadema antillarum. Next base: position 49,199 of record NW_027271940.1, on the reverse strand, counting down.
TATATATTTTTTTTTCTCGTAATTTCTTTTGTTTTGTATTGATGCCAAAGTATAAAGTTTTTGTGCAAAGAATATTCATCCACTGCTTGTTTTGTAGTTGTCGGTTGTTTTATTTTTTTTTTTTTTGGGGGGGGGGGGTAGGGTAAAGGTTATGTTTTTACAACAGTGGATGGTGGAGCACAGGCTGTTCTCTTTTCCTGCCTTTTATTTTAAACTCTTCAAAAGAGGCAACAGACAGATTATGTCAGAGGGTCTAAAAATGGACATTATATCATAAATAAATACAAAAGTGAAGCCCACTGTGGCTGCAGTGATATAGGTCCACCATAGCTCCAGTTTGGTATGAATGAGTTAATCATAAGAAGCATTTCAAATTGTGGAGGTGGAGTTGATAGAGTGTGTTATAGGAGCCAAACTACTTGGGGTATTTGTACAACCATCTTTCATTCACTAGTTCACTGTTTACCCAGTCCCTATTTTCCCTGCAAATTTGATTTCAGCCACCCCTAGGGTCCGCAGACACTGTAATGGAAAAATTGATCCAAATTACCCCCTCCCCTGTGCCATGAGACCCGTTTGGCCATCTGCAAGTTCTAGGTAGCCTTTCACACCCCTTTAAAGGGGATGGCTAGTACCTGATCAGTGTGGGAATCAGTGTGAATGCTGGGGGATGATTGTTTTAATCCTTGTGGGATTAATTTAAGAGTACATTATATATCTATTGTTGTGTGAAAATGATTTGCTTCAGAATGGTCTCATATTCAGGTAATGTCAGTTTAATGTTTCCAGGTTAGCATGCCTGTACAGTGACGGGGCGATCGTATAATAACAGGCCGTTAAGATCGCCCTGTCACTGTACAGGCATGCTACCCTGGAAACATTAAACTGCACATTACTTGAATATGAGACCATTCTGAAACAAATAATTTTCACACAACAATAGATATGGTGATTGGAACAATCCTCCCCCAGCATTCCCACAGATCAGTTACTAGCCATCCCCTTTAAACCTAATTATAGTACATACTGTACATGTACATGGGAGGAATGAGACAGATGCTCTGCACAATTTATCAATTTACGGCTGGTTATGAATGAATTCTTCTGATTTCATGAACATTATGGTGAGAATAAAGTCTATTAACACCTTCTAGCAGTAATTCTGAGTACAATGTGCTCCCTGAAAAAAGAAAAAAGTTTAGAAATTTAATGTCGGTTTCACCGTGCACATATAGGTGAATACTGTATGTTTAGTCACATTTAGTTTGTATGTTGCAGGTGGCATATGACTGTTGATTAAAATGTTTGAGCTTCAGTACATATTGACATGAAAATTCCAGCATCTAAGTAATGCATCCCTGAAAGATTTCACTTTACCCAGGAATTACCAACTATATTTAGTACAGCCCATTTCGAAACCACTTACCTGGTATGTTATTTTGGGTTTTATATTTCCCGTGTCTGGATGACTTGCAAAGATTGCAACATTAATTGGGGAAACATAAACAGATGGGATTCAAATGTACTGGTGCACAGACTATGAGTCGACAAAACATGTAGCCACTGCACCTGATTTAAACCAAATCAGAGCCTTTTCTTTGCCACAAGCCTGCAGACAAAAGAAAATATTAATTCTCCATTTCCTTTAATCTCCTACGAGGGGGCCCACGATCAATCGATAGCCAACCGCGATTTAATGAAATTCCCCCTCCCCATTACGAGCCTTAGCAGTGTGATCAACACCGCCACTCACCGTGCATGGAATGGCGGGTCCTTGCCCAGCATACTAATTAGGGACCGAGTACTGTTTGATGCGTGTGCTAGAAATGCAAGACAATGTGCCCATACTAGTGTGACAGTGAATGTACGGGAGGCCAGGTATTACATAAGGCATGGGCTGTTGTGTATATTGTGCGCCATATGTCTTTTAAATCCATGGCAACAGGAGATTGTGCGGTAAGGATGGGGATAATTATAGATTTCTGATCCTATTTTGATATGTGTTGTCCTTGGTTAAACTTTACTGGTTAGAATCCAGCATATATGATTTTGATAGGAACCATGAAAGAAAGTCTTATAAAAAATGCATAGTTTAAAGGAGTACATAGGAGAATGAAGTGTGTCATACAATGCAATATAAACAAACATTGCACGTTTATAGTTCATGGTTTTGTGAACAATAAAACCCCATCGAAACAAGTGATGATACAATGTAAGTGTTTGTAGTGCATGCTGGTCTCAACATGTGAAAGCATCACAGAAATCACTCAACTTTCTTGGTTTCAAGATGTGTTCTCAATCCATCAGACATATATTTCTGACATAAGTTGCAGTGACTACAAATCAAAGAAGATAAAACATCTGGTTAGGAAAATATGTGTGTTTATTGTTACATTCTTTACAATGAATCATATGGATTTATTTATATACAGACCGTATTGATATCAGATATATTCATGAACCCATCACAAATTACACACTGGATATCCAGTGATTGTAGCTCACATTTCAAATCTTACATAATTGTCCTTTTTTTTTTTTGATGAAACATACCAAAATGATGATAGTGGAAGGAATGAAATTATTAAACCCACCCCATCAAATGCCAATGGAGGTGTTGCTCCAGTTTTTATCGATACTCTGTGTTTGTTAGGGTTTTCATGTGTGCCTTATTTGATGGATCCTGTCCAGATTCTAAGATTTATAGAATCTCATTATACATTATTGCTAGATACATTGAAAAAATCACTAGATATCAAATCATGTCATCGAGGCACAAAATGTCCCATCCAACCATGATTTTTCACCTGTAGAGTCAAAGCTTATAAAATGCACAGCCTTCAAAAATTACCCCTCCAACCATGATGCAGTGTATAGGCCATGATTCTGTTTGTTGGAAAGTCATGACGAATATTCATTAGATTCATTTGTGAAGCATACATGTAGCTTATAAATCCAATTTGTACCCTGCATCAGTAGTGCACTCATTGCACTGTTGATTTTCTGTTTTTGTTGTTTGTGTGTATGGAAAGTCCCAGATTCATAGCAAACAGTTTTGGCCTGTGGTGAATTTTGGCTTTTTTAAACATTCTTCTTGTTTAGGCAGTCATGCCCCCTTTTTTGTTCATATTTGACCCCTTCCCTCTTTAACCTGCAGATCTTTGGTATTTAGTTCTAACAGTACCTACACAGCAAAAATTACATTTAATCAACAATTTCCCGATTTATGGGACTTTGTTTGATTTAGCCTCTTGAGTTAAGGAGAGCAAATATTTCATTTCGTTTACTCATGTGATCACATGACCCAGCCTGGTACAGTCATAGTGGAGAGAATTATTTGCCAAGGTAATCGAAACATTTGTAATGTTCATTGTTATCTTTCAAAAGTAACCTGTACTTTGCCTGGGAATGGAAGGCCTCTGTGTGACATCATGATAGAGGTGGAAGAAAAAATGCCACCAAACTGTGTGGTGTGTTGAGTTTAATTAGTGATTTCTAGTCTCACATCTCAGTTACATTATGACTTAAAACAATGGGGGAAACTGCTCACTTGGGCAGACATGCTCCCACTCTATCAAGCTGTCAAGGTAGAAACTACAGGCTTATGATTTTTACGTGATATGTGCTTGTTTTGTACAGTATTTGTAAGTACAAAGGATACAAAGTGACACAAGGTAAATTATATTTGCTAAATGTACAAATGTGGGCACATAAAAGTAAAGCATTCTTATTTTAATGGCAGCTTTTTCATTTTGTGTGGAATGCTCTCCAAAGTCAAATCATACCCACATAGAGGTTTAAAATGTTATTCTGTGAGTCATTGAATAAATGCCGATGTGGGTCCTGTTGACTGCTTTCATGAGAAATACACTCATTATTTGCAGCAAGAACCAAATTCATTTTGCACGGGCATCTTTCCACAATGATAGTTGCTATGTAGAGAGCAACTCATTTCATGCAAGTACGGTACTTTTGATGAAAACTTAGCATGACAGTAAAATGGATATAGATGCATCAGTTGACAGTTCAAGTGAAAAGTAGTTCGTCAGTTGAAGATGTCTGCCGTTGTTATCTATTGGAGGAAGGAAAGAGGTTGGTCACCCTAAGCCAGTTTTATTTGCTCATAGTGAGTGACTCCTCGGTAAAGACAGTTCCCTTCTTGCCCCCTTACTCCAACACTCTGCCAGTCTATTTATTTTGATGTGCACCCCTCCCTCTTTCTTCCGCCTCCCTCCTCAAACATTTGTTTGTATATTTGACTCAGTGTGTCACAGTCCGTCATGTGCAGTAGGAGTAATGTGCCATCAGATTGTGTGTATAAAGAAAATCTGTAACACTTGCAGTTGGACTGTAGGGTGCATCAGTCACTGATGCAGCTACTTAAAGGACAAGTTCACCTTCATAAACATAAGGATTGAGAAAATGCAACAATATTAGTAGAACACATCAGTGAAAGTTTGAGGAAAATTGGACAATCGATGCAGAAGTTATGAATTTTTAAAATTTTTGTGTTGGAACCGCTGGATGAGGAGACTACTACAGCTTGTGAGTCATATGCGTACAACAGTATAAAGAAAATGTAAAAGAAAATTCAACATATTTTCACTTTTTTTGCATAATAAAAGAGCACTTGACTTGCCTCTTTCTAAAGGCAGGGGGAATAATATTACCCATAACATTTGTCGGTAACGAGTCAGGGGAATGTGTACTTTTTTCAAAAGATGGAATTTTGTGAAATTCTCTTTATATTTTCCTTATATTGTTGTACGCATGTGACATCTAAGTTATTCATACACTGCAGTAGTCTTCTCATCCAGCGGGTACTGCACAAAAACTTCAAACATAACTTTTGAACGGATTGTCTGATTTTCCTCAAACTTTCAATGATGTGTTCTACTAATATTGCTACATTCTCTCAATCCTTATGTTTATAAAGGTGAACTTGTCCTTTAAATGACTCCCTGTACCAAAAAAGTGCGTCCACGTAAGTAGTGACTGCAACATGCCTTTTAGACTGTATCACTCATGGGGTGGCTGATAAATGGCTTGTCTACTCAAATAATGAACATGTTTACTCATGATTACTGCAGACATGGCATGCATTGTGTTCTCCGAGGGTTGGAGCCCCACTCGATTCTATTGTTAGTCTGTGGTCTGCGTGGCTATAGATGTACAAAGAACCATCTTCCAAGGCTTTCATATGGGAAGGTAATGAAGGATCTGCCCATTGTCCCAGCACCTTGAGGGGAAAAAAGAGAGAGAGGGAAAAAAAACTGCTGAAAGAAGCAAAGTTGAAAAGTTTATCTGTTTATCTATAATGTCATAAGGTCTTGGTAAAGTACCATTGTGAATTTTGGTGTACAATTGTAGGCCTACATATCGGCATGCAAGATTCTTGAATCATGGAATGTTCCATTCCTGCATGTTTAAGGCCTGAGAGTTTACAAATTTTCAGGGCAGTAAGAATACTGTTTTTGTGTAGTATATGTTCATAGTCTACACATGTCCTTCTGCCTACCTTCCATTTATCCACTGTGCTACATCTTAGTAGTTCTTTCACTTCCTTTTTCTTAGCAGCATCAAGTAATGAGGAATTCCCCATAGAAAGTCCTACACAAAAAAAAAGAAGACATGTTGAGATTTAACTAGTCAATTCTTTTTTCTCTTTTAGTTGACATCTTGTATGAAGGTATGTACTCCATTCTATTAAAGAATTTACGTACTTGTACTCCAGAGAAGCACATATTTGTTGCAGTAACAGTTCAACTTTTTTTTAAAAAAATGAAAAAACTATAAAGGACTTGCAGGAGTATGCACATGGCAAACATGTGTGTGAGAGAGTATTCATAAATCACCCCCAAACTGAACTGAAGAGTTTGTTGTTGTTGTTGTGTTGGTGGGAACTTTCATGCAACGTTGACACATGTGTACCAATGTGTACCTCTGGCTGGCCAAAGAGCTCGCATGCCATTCGTCCACCCACCCCTACATTCATTTCTATTCTGGGCAGATGCCCGCCATATATGATGTTGATGTGCAGTGGGCTGATTAGTGGTAATTACAGGCCATTAGTGAGGTAACCAACAAGACTGCTAATTGGATAGGAGAGCTGATACACTCAAGCTGCATACAATATGGATGGTGGGGGCTCATGGGAGGGCATTTCACATTTCTCTGGTCTGGTAGAAGATGAATTATGCGAGGCATTTTATAGGGCAAAGCTTTTCCCTGCACAGCATGGAGTTCGGCAGAATACTGTGAGGCACATCTGATTTACATGCAGGTGTGTGTGTGTGTGTGTGGTTGGTTTTTTTTTTTTTTTGTTATATTTTTTTTTTGCATTACATGTCAAATGTATTGAAGAACATGAAAAAAAGAAAAATCCATCATATTCTTGAGTCATAATATGACATAGTGCTTGCACAAGTTATATCAAAAAGTTAAACAGTTTGTGCTAAAGAAAATGTAAGCATCATTGCAATATAGGAAATTTAGGTGCTGCTTGTAATGGAATGACAAAAGTGATCATGTGAAAATAATTATTTAACTAAATTATGATGAATTTGTGTTATCCACAAAGAATATCTTATATTGGTTACCATGGGCAACTGAAGTAGATAATAGCAATGGTACATATTTTTACCTCCACCATGGGAGGAGGTTATGTTTTTGTTACCGTTTGTTCGTTTGTTTGTTTGTTCGTCCCTGTGCAAAATAACTCGAAAAGTAGTTAACGGATTGGGATGAAACTTGCAGGAAAGGTTGAGAATGACACAAGTAACGATCGATTAACCTTTGGTAGTGATCCGAGAATTTTGGAGAATTTATGAAGGATTTTATATATTTTGGCAGGTAGGGTCAATGAACTTGGGAGTTCAGGCTGCGCGTATTTGAGGTTTGCATGCGCGCACTAAAGCGCGTGCTCTACAGTAGTTTCTGCTAGGGCGAGGCGCGCCCTGCAGCTGAGGGTTTATGACGTAACTATATTGGGAAATCGGGCGACTTTCAGCACACAATGCTATAAGTACGTATGGGTGGAAATCACTGATATCTCTATGGAAGAACAAGATCAGTGGTGGAAATGAGCTGTATGCTTGGCGGAGGTCTGTGCTCTCAGAGTACTTCTCTAGTGTTTATAATGTTTTCTTTGTTTACAAAAACTGAGGACTTGTATCATTACATCAATAATTCAGCAAGCATACAATACTGTTCTTATAACAAGACTAAGCCTCAGCCATTAGAGGTTCTACATGTCGCCTCCCAAGTTTGTAATGTTATCGTCTGTTAAGTTTTTTAATTTTGTGTGTGTGTGTGATATTGAGTAGTAGTGGCGCATGTATAATCCAATATGGCTCCAGGAGTCAATTTTGAGTGGTTGGAAGGAGAGGAGTTTGAACGAGTCCTCTGTGGATTTAATCATCGCTAATAGCACTCTAGTTTGTTAATCACGTCTCATCTTCCACTGTGTCTTCCAATACTTTGCTCCGTGCTTTACGAAGCTGAAAGGGAAATAGCTCATTAGACATATGAATATAAGATGTCATTCAGTTAATGAGGATGCAGATATTGTTACGTGGTACCCAGTGAAGCATAGTCACAATTAGATTCTTATTATCCTTACAACGTCAACTATAGATCTGTGTTCGGAATAAGAATCTCTAGTACACTGTGACCATAATTAGGTGGATGCCTCAGTAAAATTATGGTATATTGGATCTCTAGGCCTATAAATGCTGCCTAGCAAAGAAAACAAGCTGTGCGTGTAGTTATTCACTCTGTTTGACATTTCAATTTTTCAGCACTAATACATGTATATGTCTATTTGTTGAAGTGAATATGAGTGATAACTTCCATCATTTGTGTTTATAATGAGAAACTACAGCGGGTTTCGACATTAGTGGCGGCCCGGGGCTACTAGAAATTGATGTTCGGCCACCAAATTTTCAAAAAGGTTATCATTTGGTGGCCCAATCAGGCAGCTGAAGTTAAAAATGAACTGTTATATTTTCCTCTATTATGGGCTACTAAATTTCTTTTTTGGGGCCACCAAAAATTTCAGATTTAAAGATATTAGTGGCCTGAACAGGCCACCAGGGAAAAAAGTTAATGCTGACCCTCAAATTCATTTTACAATTTTCATGCACGTATTTGAAATGAATGAATATGGAATCATGGAGGTATAATGAACCCCTGTGCATTTTTACAGCAGCAAACACATATCCATGAGGAGTGTGTGTGGCTAGCTATGGCTGCTGATTTCACGTATTTATATAAACATCCATGACACACTCACAAAGTCATTGATATGTGCCAGACACAAGTTTCTTCCCCCTTTTTTAGCTCAAAAACTTGGTGTCCTGCCAAAAAGATTGTGCGAAGCGTCTTGCGTGATATGCTTGGATTAGCATTCATTTAAAAACTAAATAATGCAGCCGCCATGGCAGCTTACAGTCTTTGAAATGGTGTGTGCCTCAGATTTGCACAGACACATCATTCAATGCCACTTTGCATTGAATGCATGTTACAACTGTCTAACCATTCATCTTTTTTAATATGTATGTCTGTTGTGGTTGGAATTTCATTCTCTTTTTGTTTTGTTTTTGTCATGGTTGTCCCAACACTAGTGCTCTAGTATTGACACTGTAGGCCTATATCATTGTGCAGTTCACTTTAGTGTACTAATTGACCTTTGACATTGGATCTTAGGCCATGCTAGGAGTTTGTAGATTGTGGCTTATGGCACCCACAATAGCTCGTATTCAGTGTCACTGTCAATCAAGATGCAAACCTCATGCTGAGCTCTTCCACTTGACCCAGGAGGAGAGAGCATTTGCAGCTTTAAAAAGGGACACTCCTCTGGTTGCCATAGCAACTGCACAGTGCAGTCTGATACCCCCTACTTGTCCCCACATGTGGCCAGGTAAGGCAATCCCAGCATCCAGGCATCCAGTAAGGACTTCCTGTCACTATTTTCATCTCAGGTTTCTGAAAGAGAAAGAGTGGACATAGTGAAAAGTAGGCCACTGTGGGGTTCAGGGATCACTCGCCACATGTGTTGGCATAATTTCCTCGGTACATTCCATGTATCCCAATCTGCAAAAAGTGGGCAAAAAATAGGCCCTGACTGTTCCCTTGTCTGATTTGAAGAGAATTGGCAGAATTGAAGCTGGATGGCGCAAATCAATGGAGGTCTCTATATGTGTGTGTGTGTATATATTATGAGCAGGTGCAGAAGGGCAGACAACTCAGTACAAAGTCCCTGTTAGTTCCTAAGGATGTTCAGGACCTAGTACTACCACAAACTGATAGCACCACCAGAGGTATCGCCAAAGATGTACAAAGTTTTTATCCTGTGAACATTTCTTGGACAAGCGTATGTAATGAAGACTTTTGCAAACAGACACGTGGGTTGTGATACAAAGGATTAGAGATTTGGGTCTTGTTTGTGAAATGTCAAGGAGACGACAAAGTCAAACAACTGAAGGCATAATGCCTTGTGGTAATGGACACAGATTTCATCTAGTTTCTAAATCATAGACTTTGTTTAGTCAGACCAAAATCTGAGCTTAATGTACAAAATGTATACTATACTGTAAAAGTGGATATTTTTGCGCAAGTAATTTTTTGCGCTCGGTCAGGTAAGACGAGTTTCGCATGTTTTTAATTCTGCGGAATCAAGACACGAAGTACTGGAACATATAACATATAGCGAGCAAAAATATTCGCGTTCTTCTATTTTCACGCTGGTTGCGCGAAATGCGCGAAAATTTCCACTTTTACAGTAATTACGTAAATGCTGGATACAAATGCTTTCATCACCAAAACATGGGGGTTCTATGGCATTTAGATATAGATTATTTGTATTGAAGCTTCCAGTAGTAGCAACTACAATGAAAGCAAAGAAAAATTCTGGTAGGCTAATTGGCTTTTTGCAGTAGTTGTGAAGATTATAGGTTTTCTTTCTTTCATGTCTTTGATTTGATGACTACAACTTTATGTCATATATGGCTTACAAGAAACCCCCCTTCTTTTTAGGCATTATCAGATTCATTCTACCTTCAGATATGTTCAAGATCTTGCTGTGGTTGGAGTAATGCATTTTAACTGAAAGGTATAGAAATACAATAACCCCTGTCTGGAACTGAGACTACGGGAATGTTTACCTGAGAGCTGCAAATTCAAAGGCAATTATTTACCCTATCAAGCCCCTGTTTCTGCTGTCCATTCTTGAAAACAGAATATATTTTTTAGGATAAAGAGTCAAGGGGCTGTCTTCAGTTAATTATGTAGGAATCTCAATTACATACCAGAACCTTAAACAAGGGAACAGTGGCATTTATTAAGTGTACTATGTGTAGAAAAACAAGTGATGGTTGTCGTGTTGTTGTCATGGAAATACAAGGATCAGCAACTTTGTTGCTTAGATATTTCAGAGGTGTCAAAAGGAGTAATTATTGGTAACATGGCCTTTCGAGTGGCATATGGATATAACATTTATTCACATTCAACAAGGATTTTTTTCCCCTCTGTTTTGGGGATTATCAGGTGATAGTCCTTTGAGTATGTGCATGAACAGAAATTTGTGTAATAAAGACATTTGTTATTGGTTTGCTGTGAATATTTAGCATTCCAATTGGCAGGCTGTATGAAATGTATTTCAGTCTGTCACTTTCACTTTCGATTGTGGGGGGGGGGGGGGGGAGGTAAGAGGTAAGTTAGGGAAGAGAAAGTTACCACACCCTTAGATGGGATTGTGAATCTTACTTCTTTAACCCTTGGTCTACTCTGAGATTCCACTGCTGCCATCTAGTATATTTGTCAGCAGAGGCCACTGGTAACGAGAGAGTTAATGTGTGCATTGTGCATTCACAGGACCGACCCATTTGACGCCAGTCAAGCTTGAGATTCACACCCTCTTTGTGCATGAGTGTCATCCAAGGAGTTGAGGGCATAGAGGCGGATGAGTCATTGCTTCTTCTTATAGCACCATGTTAGACTCCTCCCATATGGAGGTAGAAGATAAAAGTGGTCTATTCCCTCTCTCTCTTCTATCTTCTTTCCTTCTCTTTTCTCTTATCTTTCACTCTCTTCTTTTCATCTCATTTCATCTCGTTCCTTCTCATCTCTTCCCTTGTCATCTTTTCTTGCTTTTAGATCTCCGTTTTCGTTCTTCCATAACCAATGCGTGTAGAAAGCAATGTCTTGATATCATAGGATTTCAGTATGTTTGGTCTCATGCAGTTGATGCTGTAGCTGCACTTCTCTGGTTTCGGTCAATTTTAGCTGGCAGGCAGGTGAACTAAACAACTAAAAATTGTCCATCATGTGAAGAATAAGCTTCAACGTATCTTTGTTGAAAATGCAATTTTGAAAATTACATTGCTACTCATGGCAAGGCGAATTTTTAATCTGTGTGTTCAAAATCAGGAATGTTTCTCATGGTTGCTATTTTTTTTTTCAAATTCTTGAAATGTACTGCCAGATTTTTTTATTGGTTTTTGCTAATTGATAATTTGTTTCAATTTATCATTCCGAGAAGGAAAGTTCATATTGTCACTATTTCCCAGTAAATGTAGCACTAATTAAGTCTTGCAAAGTACAATAACACACCAACATGTTGACAGAGGTAACAGGTTGATTTCATTTACATCAGATAATTGCCAGTACCTTCAAGAGGCGTGAGCATGTTGAGTTAAGGTAGGAGAGAGATACAGCCACCAACACCACTCTGATTTGCTTTCACACTTTGAATAAGAAGACACCAATGACAGTTGCACTTGTCAAGGTTTACCTGGTGTATCACTGACCTATAATCACTAGATATGCCTCATTAAGCCACTGAATGTCGATTCTCCATCAGCTGAGGCATGTCCACTGATTAACTTGTCCGTCCATGGCATAGATATAGGCAGCAGCTAGAGTGCGTGTGACCTTTAAGGTGGGCTGACAACCCCAACCCCCCCCACCCATCACCATCACTACCCATGGATACAAGCAATTTTCAGGAGCCCCGTCATAATCTTGTATCCTTCTCAATTCCCCCTTTCTGGATGCTCTGTCATCTTCAATCGAGGATGGAGCTATTTTGAGCTCAGAAATGCCACAGCCATGTGTGGATCTGTGTAAAACAAACCAGTTGAGTTCATTTATTTTCCCCTCTGTCCTGAGTCAGCCTGTTTACCTGCTTCAATGTTAGAGATGTGAACATGCCGGCTGCTTTTTGTGGAAGAACTTGAAATAATTTATATTATATTATAGTGTTGCATCACAAATGCAATTTTTATGCCTTTATTTGTTATAGATGGATTTCTGATTAAGTACTTCACTTAACAATGTTTCAAAGCATTCACATACTCTCTCTTGTGGTGTGATTAGGCCATTTGTAGAGAAGAATTACACCCCCTAAAGTTTTTAAGAGAAAAAAAAAAGAATGCAGGAAAAAACCAGTAAGTCAATGAAATCTTGAACCAACAGTTGCCATTCTGTAGTTGTTATGGCAGTTTTCGGTCATTCTGTTTTATCAGAATTTGCTGTTGCAAGCAACCAGGGCTTGATATTAAAGGTAAAACTTCACCCAGAAACCTCTCTCTCCATGTCGTAAGAACTCAATAGCTGTATGGAAAGTGGGTTTCAGAGCAGTTGGATTGAAAAAGAGGAAACAAATTAGCTAATGGCCTACAAGTGAGTGCTATGGCGCCCTCGTCTGTATCAGTGTTGTGTTAAGATGAAAATTGATAGTACTTGCCTGAGTGCACTTTCAGTGGTGATAAAACACAGAGATATTGTCAGTTGCCATTAATTATTGATGGGACATATACTATGGGCATGGCTATTGGCCCCACAAATGATAACCAGCAGTGTAGCGATGCAGCACTTGCCTAGTTTGTGTGACTTTAATATCTCTTCAGAACTGTAGTGACAGTAAAGTATAAATGTGTTTGTTTGTGTGTTTGTGTGTGTTCCCATGAATTCTTAGAATTTGGAATGGTTGGAAAATTTATATGACTTATTCTGCATTTGTGAGACATTGACACTGTACTGCCACTCGTAAAACCCTTGCTAATTAAAGGGATTGTATAGTTTTGGTTGAGCCTTAACTTCACGTTTTTATCATTTTTTGGTGAGATAGTGAGAAACCTCTTAAGAAATATGAAAGAGCATGTAATTCCAAGAGGGATTCAATGTTTATTTGATGAAAATTGGTTTTGAAATGGCCGAGATATCCAAAACAGAGCGATCCTAATAAAGTGTGGGACCCACATTTTATTACGATCGTTTTGTTTTACTTTGTTTTGGGATGTTTCAGCTATTCCAAACCCGATTTTTATCAATAAACTTCGAATTCCTCTTAAAATGGTATGCTCTGTACTATTTCATAAGTGTTGTCTTGGTATCTCGCAAAAAGGTTAAAGCCCAACTTTCATCTCCACCAATACTGTACCATCCCTTTAAAATCTGTTTGGCTTCCTTTTCTTTCTTACCGGTTATAAGATTGGTGTATGTTTTAATAATATCTATACATGTACATTTAATGTATGTATGGGGGGGGGGGGGGGGGTCATTTGTAGTTCATGGCGCACATGTCTTTTGCCCTTATGATACATAGTTTTGTCCAGAACTGTCAGTGACAGCCTCCATATGTAATGCAATATTCAATGCTGATGTTGTACATTTTATAATCGATATACTGTATACTGATTTAGATTATCCTGGGTTTTTTTTTATTTCTTGAGACAGAAAGAAATGCAAGATGCATGCATGGAACCAAACTGCAGATATACAGCTGTAGAGGAGAATGGTCATTTACAACCACTGAAAAAGTTAGTCATATTGCTGATTATGAAGACAATTATTATAGCATCATCCATTGTACTATGATAAACAAGTTTAGACTACTCTTACTAAACTTCAACAGTCCATGATTAATACATTTCTCACATTCAAGCAGCAAGCCTAATAGGCTTTTTTTTAAAGGAAAGTTACTCATTGAATCTGGATTGAAATGTATAGCAATACATACATAGATGATAATTTCAGGAGAGAAACATGGAAAATATTAGCATTACAGCATGGAAATAGTGAAAGTCAAAATGACAAGTATGTTGTTTGTTATATTATGATGAATATTGTGTGTGGAATGTAAGTGAAATCCTTTCTAAATCCCTGCAGCTTATGAAGCATTGCATGGATGAAACATGCCTTATTATGTGAGTCACAAAAATTCCCTGTATACATGTATGATATACAGTCTGGCCAGCAATGTAAATATATCATCAGAATGGAAGAATACCCTACAAGCCGCCGTTTGACAGAAGAGGAATTTATGGAAAGGATTATCATGGTTCAACTGTCAAGATAAATAGGATTGGCGCTATGCCTCTGACAGTGAAGGTTCAAACTACACAGTGCGCCAGAAAAGCAGACAGATCTACACTCAGAATGTTGAATTGACATTTTAAGTACTCATTTGAAGAAAATACTTTTCTGTTTGAAGCATTTCTTTGAGCTACGCCTTGAGTAGAAATACATGTTTATTGACAGTTAACGCAAATTTTCATGAGAGGTCATCCAAGATATATCTCAGTCTGATAGAATGCAGGTGAAACAAGAGACGTGCCACGGTCTCATTCAAAGTGTATACATGTACATCATCTTTTTAATGAATGGTGATTGTAGAGAAACCAGATATAAATGTTGTTCTTTGTAGTGGCTTGCACTTTAATATCATGGATTCTCAATATGGTGGGCAATCAAAAACTTTGACAAGTGCACAATGACAACAGCGACAAAATTGGAAGTATATGTATACTGTGTATACTCTAAAGTGCCAGTAATATACAGATAATATGAATGATAATATGGGAATAACATTGATTGGTGTGATATTTGTTGATCATGTTTATATTGACATTTAAGGTTATCAACATATTTATCCTAAAGGGAAGATTTACCTGAATACTTGGATAGAGTTACTACAGTATATTAGTAGAACACATCAGTGAAGTTTGAGTAGAAGACATGCCTGTGAGAGTTTGAGCAAAAGCACATCCTCTTTATAATTAAAAAAGATATAGGTTAGTTTATAGCTTGTGCTACTTAAGCATTATGCATTTATGTCTTGCCAAAATAGCATTTGAGACAAAACCAAATATTAAAAGGTTTTAGAGCATTTCATATACATTAAGGCACGAGAAGAGAATCGTCCTTCAAAGACAATGCATTTTTTCCCCTCTCATTAATTAGTCCAAGCTCCTCTACTAATCCTCGTCTGCTGCTGCCATTTTGGCAGATTTACTCGCAAATTCAGCCGCAAATGTTGGAGACATGTGAACTCGCAGATAGTGGTATAATGACATTAGGTTTGTGTCTATCTGGGCGGCGCATGACGATGACGCACGGCCCTCTACAGTGGATCTGGGGCCCGATGAATCATCATCGGAAAGTCGGAATGAGATTATTCGAGCAGAAACAATGTGGCGTGAAATCCAAACAGACTGAACAGTAGACTGAAGATGAGGAATTTGTGTCAAAATTCCCTAACTGCATGTCAGCGCTGGGAGTAAACAAGGTGTGTGAATCTAAAGTGGATTGTGTGCAGTGGTTTTTAGGAGATTTACAATTTTAAGAAAGCAATATTAAACCAAGTGGCAGAATCCATTTTCAAGGGAGGGGGGGACGATGTGTCTGTTTTGTATGCATAAAAATCGTACATCATGAGAGCATAAGAAGGGATAGCTGATGAGTATTGATTCAGATCAAACAAATGACATAGAGCTGCAAAAATTCATAGCTGTGGGACATGTTAGAGAAAGGGTATTGAGAGAGACTATGAAATAGATTTTAGAGGGGGGAGGGGGAGAAAACCTGTAAAATACAGATATTGGTTGCCTTGTGTATTCCTCTTTTATGTTTGGAAGTGTATCGTGTGCCAAGTTCTGTCAGAATTGGCTACCAAATATTTGATTCTGCAATATTGCTCGGAGTGCCTTGATTCATCAAAACTTGATTTGGGCTTCAACTATTGGGCATGAAAAGCGGCAATTTGATTATGTGGGGGGGGGGGCAGCCCCAAACATCTTGCAGTCAGAAAATGAAAAATTCATCACCTAGTCGGCAGACTGCGGGAGGCACTGCAGAATCACTGAATTTGGTAGATGAGCAGGAATAATATTTGTCTTGCTTCACAGTGGTCAAGAAAGAGAGGAGAAGAAATGCGATGAGAAATGTAAACATGCCAATAAAGGGAAATGCAAGGAGGCTGTCTCCTCAAGCCTGTAACGATCCATCCATGGAAAATTGTTGAGAAAAGAATATTATATTCTACATCAAAGGCGATATGAAAGCACTGTGCTGTTTTGCTTTTTTCTCCCTTCATGCTTCAGTCATCAGTTCGGCAGTGTTGACTCAAGTATGAAATTTTGATTTGAGGTCAGATAAACTTGACGGGCTTTCTCATGTCGTCTGTCTGAGCAGTGCCCAGATTCGGTTGAGCCTGCCAGATGGCCAAAACAGATGAGTTAGGCAGCGTTCACAAAGAGAGATGAGAAATTGGGATGCTTCTGACCCATTTCCACCGTATAATAAATACTGCCTTTGTATAATTGTAAGTAGCAGATTCTAAATATCCATAGGCTGAAACTATAATCTGCACATTCCTGAAGAAATTCAACGAGGGAAGAAATATAACATATAGATAGAGAAAGAGTATGTGTAAAAGTAAAGTAAATATAGTAAAGTAAACTAAAGTAAAGTACAGTAGTTTGTGATTCTTCCCTCCTTTACTCTGTCCTAAACAAGGACATGTGAGTCATATTGCCCAAATAGCTCAGCCTTGTCAGGATTTGTAGGTACTTTTAAGTAGTATTATTGTCATGTATATCATTGCGCATTGCTTATATCCATGTTTTAAGGAAAAACTTGATGTAAAAATCTGGATTTCTTTGGATGATCTTCCTGCATTGTTTTTGTTGTTTTTTTTTTTACTTTTTTTGGAGTATTCTCAAAGTTGTGTTTGATACGATAGTTACCTGTTCCTGGAAATTTATCAAGCAAATGAGCAACTATAGAATGATACTTGAAAATGGCCATGTACAACAAGAAGGATGATTTTAAGACAGTGATTGTTTTTGCATTGTAATTAATCAGCAAGCCTTCATTTTATCCATCCACACACTTTATAGATGCACCTGTGTAAGTTATACTCGTATTGTATATGACTTTCTGCTAAAGATCTTGTAGCATTGGGAAACATGGGCGGTCCAATTGAATCAACCTTCATTCGCTGCCAACCAGGGTACATTCGAAAACCACAAATATCGCCATGGTATCCCCATGCATCCAGGTCTGCAAAGTTTTTCAGGGTGTTCAGACGCAAAAAAACTCATACCGGTACTCGAACGGTATAGCTATACCAAAACGGTATAGCTATACGATGAATTTATACGTGTGTGAACGCTGACTAACGAAACGATGTATAATGAAACGACGTATAGCGAAATTACAGTCAGAGCACCATTTCGAACTAGAACTCGATAATGAATCAGCATTCCCTCGTGTTTATTGTGCGTCTGAATGTATGGTGACCATAGAATGGTATAACTGGGCGGGGCTTAATGGGAGCAAGCACGAAAGGTGACCTCGTTCCTGTCACTCATGACCATAACAACATGTGCAGTGAGAAACTGCACATCTATACGACGTTTTTCCGGAATGGTCGAAATTAGCATCTGAACGGTCTGTCGGCTATACAATGATTCTTTATACGTTGTTTCTTTATCGAGTTTTGGTATAAACTGGCTTGTGTCTGAGCAGGGGATGTGTGTTCCTATTGCAACCCTATAAATTAGATTCATTGCATAGGCTGGTATTGTAGAGGTAGGTCGTTCAGACCTTTCCTCAGACTTGTGCACAGACTTGTGGAAGAACAGCCTGTGGCTGAAACAAGTGACTGTGTGGAAATAAATGAATGAAATGAAATGGAAACCAGAAACTTCTTTATGATGGAGGGGAAACAACATTATAGATTTCCAGTATATTCATTCATTAAAAAAAAAAATGCAATCGTTCTTATCGGTGCAAAAGGGATGCATATTTTCAAGTAGCATAGGGTTAGATTTTCATTTCTTCTTCAAAAAATGAGGTGTATTATCATATTAAGATTTCATTCACGATGTTGGGAGACATCATTCTTCAACGATGCAAAATTTTGTGATGTTTGCAAAAGGGGGTATACCACCTTCAATGCCACTATTGTGAAGAGATGCAGGAGTAGTCAAAATCCATCATTTATCTCTCCCATCTCTGTATGTTATTTTATCTGTATCTCACACTTCCATTCTTGCTTCATCCATGTGTATTGCTGGTGTGTGAGCCTGCGGTGTTATACGGCTGTTTCCGATACTGTCGATAAAAGGTGCTTATTCTATTCCAGCTGGAACTTCCCACTCTCATCGATCTTAGAGAGGGAACATGGCGGGGTTTGTGACTGTCAGGATGACATGACAGCAGCGCAGCGGACAGCGGCTTGAGCTGTAAGGGGGTGATGCATATATGTCCTACATTGTGAGCTTGTGATCGAATACCATACAACACCCTCCTATCCTGTACGCACACTCACTGGTACACACACACCGACACGCACTTACACACACTCGCACACATTCACGCATACGAATTATGCGCTCCAAGTACATCTCGGAACAGCCAAATTCATATTTGCCATCCACTCCGCCTGATTTGAATGTGACATAGCCTTGGGGAGATGAGATGCTATGTGGTCCTAAGAAGGAGGAGGAGGAATACATATGTGTGATAAAGATGGAGGGAGAAAGAGAGAAGAGAGTGGAGAGAGAGAAGGGGGGGGGGGGCAGAGGAAGGGAGGCGGAAGATGGAGCATTATTACAGATGAGGAGAGTAGCTTGGTATATGGTAGGAAGAAATTTGGTGATCAGAGCAGGGAGTAAGAACTATACACTGAGAGACAACGTGAGCAGCATACATGAAAAGACACACTTGGGGAGTAGTGAGATACCGGTAGTAGTATTTTAGTAGATAATTGTGCCAACTGTGAGAATTGTGATTATAAAGTGAATGCCTAGATAAACTACAGATGTATGAGGATGAAAATGATATGTCTCCAGTAGATACACCACTCTACATATTCAATTCAGCATTAGTAACCAGCAGGGTGTGTTAGCAAAATAAAAATCATCATCCATATACTGATGAAAGAGAAGTGTGGGGAGAAGGGTTTGGGAAAAGTAGAGTGTAGAGATCGTAACATCATCCTACCATTTGTTAACAAAGAAGTAGTGCATGAATAAAAAGATATCAATCAAGCTACCCCTTGGCAACTTTACACAGACCATTTTATTACTTGAAAAAAAAATGTTTAAGAGAAGCTGTGATTTTATTTACTCCAACATTTGCAGATTACTGCACCTGTGTGTGCATGTAATTGCAGATCTCAAGATTTTAGGAGATTTTTGTTGTTTTATTCACTGCTTTCACGAAGTCCTCTCCTTAAATGCTGCATTAACGTGTCCTGAACGATGATTCATCTCCTCTGTCTGCTGTGTAAAGACAGCAGTAGATAGTAGTGAATGAGGGATGAGCCCCGCTACATGTGATTGAGATCTGCCGCAGCTGGATCGCTGGACTCGCTATTAAAGTGAGGGGAAAGAGTGATTGAAGTGAAAAAAGAAAACTGCATTGAAATTCTGGCACAAAGAACATTCCATGGCCGTCGCCGCTGCACTAATGAGCAGGCTTCTTGGAGCTTCCTGCCAAGATGTAGTCTTATTATAATCAGACCATGGTTGACAAAAAAAAGGAGAATTTAAAGGCATTATCTACTATTTGCAGATGAAACAAAACCCCAGCTTTAGTGCTTCAAAATAGTTCTAAAATGTGAGTTAGGGAAAGGAATGACCTATGTAAAAATATTGATTAGTATAATCATTAAGTATTGTTAGATATACATGTACAGAATGTGAACAATAGTTATGATAAAATTGGTTCTGGACTAAGCCATCTACAGGTATGGTTTATTGAGAAAATGTAGTGATATCTCCTTATATTTTGGGCTTCATGGAAAATTGTTTATATGGTAGGATGTTTTGTGATACAACGGACCTACACATATGCGTCAAATGTAATATTCAAACTCGAACATTTTTTAAATCACTGCTCACAATGGTAAACAGTACCTTTAACAGGCAGTCATTCTGCAAAGTTAGTAACCATGGCGTTCCCTCTCAGTGAATGGAGATTTTTCTAAGGTGGCATACAATTAGGATCCCGCTCTCATATAAGCCAGGATGCCGAAAGACTGTCATAGAATCTCCCTGTTAATTTTTTTTTTTTCTGTGGCATGGCCAAGGCTTACAACGAAATGAAAGCACCTAGATTTTGTGATTTCTTTGTGAACAGAAAAAAAAAGTGAGTTAGAAGAGATTTGATCAAATAAAACAGGTTGTAAAGATAGCAGTTTTTGCACTGTGAGTAGAGGGGAAAAAAAGCAGTTTACCTTTCCTTCACTTCTCGGTGAAAAAAACAAAAAACAAAACAAAGACTCTGGAGAAATGCATGCGTGATGCAGCCATCTCAAATTAATTTGCATGTTTTCTTATTCAAAAGTGATATGTTAATTTGTACCATGCAGAAACAATAGATTAAGTGGAAATGAAATATTGTACCTGCAAAGTGGGTTGGGTATGACTGGTTCTGCATGAATTATCACTGCTACAGGGAAACTGAAATAAAACAAAGTAGTGGTTTACCTCAAGTATCAAAATCAGGATGTACAATTTTAACAACCTCCTGAGTAAATAGCCTGGATCATAATATATCGTCTGAGCGTCACTAGCTGCAACCAAACATTGCTGCGTTGACGTCATTAGACCAGAAAGACAGAATCTCGTGCTGCAAGTTGTAGAGATGACGGTGAATCCGAAGGTTGTATGTGACGGATCCTAGCAACCCCCGCATCCCTAATTAGACCAGCTGTACATTGTCAATTATCTAGGTCGCTCGCTCTTTAACCCGTAAGGTCCCTGTGACCACTTTTTGTGTGGTTTTGATGCCGTATCTTCAGAGATTCTAACCCCAAGAATCTCTTAAAAGGGAGATTCTCCCACTTAGACACATAGCAAACTAGAGCCTCTGATCTCGCAGGCATGTGCGCAGAATCACTTGCCTGAAATGCAGGATGGGGGAGATTGGTCCAGGGTCCCTTAACCTGTTGAGGACGAGTCTCGAGTATACTCGGACAAGTGTCTGTGGGAAATGCATGTTGTAGCAAAATCAGCCCGTCCTCAATGGGTTAAGGGTACCACAACTGTAGGTTTATATACTCTAGTCCTATCCTAGCCTTATATTTATTTTTTTAAAAATAATGTAACAGAACTGAAGTTGGATGGGAGAAGGTTAAATTTGAAGTGTGGGAAAATGCCTCTTAAGCAGGAGACACACAGCCAGAGTGGGAAAAATTTAAACTCAAGCGGGAGATTTTGAGAAATTGGCCTCAAAGCTGGACATCTCTCACTGAAAGCAGGCGAACTGTCAAATAAAGTGGAAGGGTCAAATTCTTAAACATCAATGGTGTTCAATTGATCTTCTGTGGATGGTAAACTGGTAGACTTCAAACAACTCTTGGTGAAGGTTGGATGCTATTTGAAAGAGTAGTACATATATATGTTGCAGCTTGCCTCGCTCAGTGTTTGGAAGAAGGAAACTGACTTTTTGCTTCTAAATGTGTTTGTAGTGGATGAATAAGCAGAAAAATGTTGATCATAATTTATTGGGATTTTGATAAAATGGATTAACCCATTGAAGACGAACTAATTTTGCTTTATCAAGCATTTCCAAAGATACCTGTCTTCATAGAGTATACTTGGGACTAGTCTTCAATTGGTTAAAAGGTGCAAATGCTCAAAATTACTGAAATCTGTTTGAGACCACATACTCAATATGCAAATTGAGACACAACATGTGGTGTGTCAGTGATATGGCCTATTTTTTTCCTTTCAGATATGTAGCACTTTTGTTATTTCCTCAGCTTTATTAATACTTGAATTATAAGAATATCTCCTTTATGAGCATTAGGAACAAAAGCGGAAAAATTTGCCTTGACATTTCAGAGTTGGAGTTACGTTGAAGTATTAGCAGCAGATGCTGTGATATAAAAAGAGATGTTTAAGGGAAACCCTCCGTCTTCAGAAAGCAGAGTATGTTAGTGTTTTTATTTTTAGGGGTGTTTTGTTTTTGTTTTTTTAATTGAGTGATTCACAGGGAGGATAGATAAAGATCAAGGTTTGTTCTTCTAATATTAGTCACGGTGTTAAAATACACAAATCACAGCCCACTCACTTGTCGAAGACTTTTCTCTTTTTTACACTACCTTCATAGTTTGATTTTTAATGACTTATCTTAACCCGTTGAGGATGGGCTGATTGTGCTACACCACACATTTCTCATAGACACTTGCCCTAGTATACTCGGGACTCGTCCTCAATGGGTTAAAGATGCGGTAGCGTGTAGAGAGATGGGTGGCTCGATTGAATTGGTCCTCATTCGCTACCCACCAAACTACATTTGAAAGCAACAAATAGGCAGTCCTGAATAGAACTGGAATAGAATTGCGCCATCAGCGAACATGTGTATCGAAGCAAACACTCATCAGTAGTGTTCAACTCCAGACAAGCTTCTTTGACTATGTGTGTATTTACATAGAGATCAATGATATAGGTACCTAGGTATACACAATTTGTTACGGGAATTCCTGAGTATATTTGAGTCGGGCCAACCTTCCCACTCCCATTGTATCCCCATGTCCTTAAATATTTCCTTGTACAACCAGATCAATTTATATATATGTATCAAATATATATATTTGCAAATCAAGTCAGCATGTAATCTTCTGCCAGCTGTGGATGTAACATTTGACTGTCCTCAGTTAACCATCACGCATATTTCGGCTGTTGTAAAGAGGGATGGTTTTCTGTGGGGGGAAATGCTGAGTGACATGCACCTTTAAGCTGCCAATTTCAGAACCCCATTCAGGGCTGTCCAATTTTCCAATAACCGATGTACGAGGACTCCATTATAAATGGCAGCCGCGTTTGGCGTTTCGCGCTGACTGATGCCGCTGTGTATATTTTGAGAGAGCCGGCAATGATAATGATGTTTGCATATGTGAGAGCTACGACATGTGTGCTTCCCACAGTAAAGATGCTGGGATGGGGAGGGTTTCGTGTTACCACTACATTTTTTTGAATGTATCACATACCACATTTTCTTATATTCTGCTGTGTTGTTATTCAAACTGTTGAATTGCTTGAAATGTTGAATGCAGTGGCGTTCCCTATGGGATATCAACTTTTATCTTAACCCGTTGAGGAAGGACTGATTTTGCTACAACACGCATTTCCCATAGACACCTGCCCAAGTATACTCGGGACTCGTCCTCAACGGCTTAAAAGTACACAAGCAATGCTTCCAGAACCACAGCTACATGTATTTTCACAATTTTCAATACTATTCTTAGTCTCCAATGCTTGCAGATATTACTAAAATGAAGTTTGTTCCAGCTGTAATTCTGAAGACAGAAATTGATGGGCGCTGTTCATGGACATTGAAAGTTCCACAGTTCATGAGCCCATTCGCAATCTCTTTCTCTTCGTCCCCACATCCATTTTGTCGGTGTCGGTGTTCTGTGTACTTTTCCTTTCTTTCCTCACTTCCAATGAATTCCCACAATATTTTCAGATCAATTTGTCTGAGCTATCAATTTCTGTTTGTGCTTCCCGTGTGAACATATGAAACACAAAATACCAGTTGCTGCAGGCATGAATTCTTCCCCGTCCACCACTCCTATTTTCCATCGATCTTTTCTCAATTCTCTCTCTCTCTTTTGGACTCCCTTTTCTTGTTGCCAACAATGAGGCCATCCTGTTAATTGGTATAATTCTCTTTTCATCTTTTCTGTTGACGGACGGAGAAAACCACAGCCCTGGCTAATTGAGCATGTGGTGTGACCCCTGTTCATTGAACCCCCCTCCTCACCTTTTGTAAAGGATGTGTTCACACTTAAATCTATCTTATGAAAGTCTCTCTCTCATTTTATTTCACTTGCTATGAATTTGGAAGTAATACACAAATATAAATTGCACATTTAAGTACAAAGTGGGGAATTAAAAGGAAAAAAAAAATAAACATTTCAGGGAGTAGACAAAAAAATTAGTCTCATCGAAGCCTATAATTCCCAAGCAGTGTTTTTTAAATCTTTGAACTCAAGGTAGTGTTGTTGTTTGTTTTTTTTTTTGTCATTGAATCATTATATCACAAAAATCATATAACTAGTAGAGACAGATATGGATTTATTTTCACTTTGAGATATCATATTGAGCTTGTCATATGAAATCTGCATCAGAGATATACGAGTGATTTCTTTAATGTGGTGTGTTATGAATGGACTGTGCTCCATTATTGAATGCATGCAAGGAGAGAAATGATCCTACATGATTTCTCTTGTCAGAGTAAAAGTCTTTACGGATACTAAAAAAACAAAATGGCTGTCAGTACATATTTGTGGAGAAAGTCAGTCGTGGTGTCAAATTAATGTAGGTGCAGGTACAGCTGTACTTCAGTTGGCACTTTATCTCAGTCATGGTTGAAGTCTGTTTGTCGTGCTGCGTACCCAATGTTGAGACCAATGCATCCCTGACACTTTGTTGTCATGGCAACTACTTTCAGTGTCCTCACACTTATTACATTGACATAAGTATGACTGATTAAAAAAACAAGCAAATATAACATGAAGGCTGCTCAAAATATGATTTACTCTTAGAAAAAAGTCACCCAAATTCTTGCTGGCGATTGGATTGTATATTTATTCATATTGACCAAAATGACCCCAAGTGACCTGACAGAGGGTAATGACCTATCTTGGCCAGCAAACCCTTACAGGAGGTCCTCTTGGCAACTTGTCTCCCCCCCCCCCCCCCCAAACTATCCCATGAGAGCTGTAACACCGACAATCAGTAGTTCAGATGCTTTCCAGAGAGGAAAGGCTTTTCTCTCTCTCATGCCGACCTATCAAAATAGACCTATTTATTCTTTGGATAATTATTTGATTGCCCATGGTGATGGGAACAAATTGCTCACTATCATAGAATGAACTGTACGTTCTCATTCTTATCGTATTCCGATTCCAATTTGTACACCTTTCTTTGCAGCCCATTTGCTCCCGTTCCTGTTGTCCATTAGTGGATGACCTTGTTATAAATACACATAATGTAGGCTAAGGTTTTATAGAGCAGATTTCCTATTCATTTTTTCTTTCATCTCATTTCGTTTGGTCCATATCCCCCTTTATTCTTCAAGAAATTGTGCAGTAAGTGCTGCCTATAGATGCCTAATCCACAAACCACTTTTTTTTTTCATTTTCTCTTTTTTTGGAGGGGGGGGGGGGGATGGAGTACTGTGGTATAGGTTTTTTGTGTGTATGCCCCATATTGTACCCTACTTCTTACTGCCTAAGTAGGGCATGATATCTCATTAATATAATCTGTATTTTGTCATCATGTTTTTTGCATATTAAAGTAGCAATGCAGAGTCTTTGAATTGATATTTATTATCAGCCAGCCTCATCTGAATAAATTGTCTCTATTCTCTCCTCTGTTTTAACTGCAGGACGGCTCCATGGTGTTCCAGCCGCAGCACTTGCACGGACCTACTGCAGGCCATTCTTCCTTTAGTCCCACACACCTGCTTCAGTGTGACCTACCAGCATAGAATTCTCACCGGGGGAATGAGCTTCACACTGTCAACATACCAAGCTGCCAAATGCGGCCTCGCCTCGCCGGTCTACGAACTTCTGTGTTTTTTTTCTCACGGACCAGATGCCAGAATACCGAGAGACAAAATGTCAGCAGCTCGGAAGCCTGTCACAGCAAACACCCACCTGACGAGAAATTCTTCCCAGGCGTCTGTACAATTTTTTCTCCCTCCTCCACGCTTTCAACGCAAACTTCATGGTGATTCAGCGGAGGCAGGAGGAGAGTCGCACGGTCACTTCATGTGGATGGAAAAAACAGCTCCTGATAACCTGGAGTGGTTCTGCCATTTGCTTTTAGATGTACGGTGCCAACTTTAGGCAAAGATAGTAACGTCTGTTGTTGGACAAGACATGATGTGGGACATATCCTTCAGTTTGGATTACACTATATGAAATAATTATGATCATACACTAATCCAAATCATTACCAGTGTATAGTGTGAAAGCTGCATAACATACAGAACACATAAATTGTATGATATCATGGTGAAGAAATGCATATTTTCTCATTTAAAGATAAAAGAATTCGTAGTCTGGTAGTTTTCACTATCTTTTGCTTCATCTCATGTGGTATGCAATTCAATGAAGTGTATGCATTTTGCATGTAACAACAGCAAAAGCACAGAGAGCGTCTTTCGTGCAAACTGCACACAAAAAATGTTGCTAGAAATGCAAGTCTAACAATCAGAAAGAAAGGAAGGGGTAATTTGCTCATGATGGCATCTGGGTTTGTTTTGTTGTTTTTGCTTTTGCCACCACTGTATACAAGTCCCATATTGCATTCAGTTCATTAATATGTTGCACATGTGTGGCATCAGCATTTTCCTGATGCAGCGTTTTTGATTGGCTTTAGGAATTTGCTCCAAAACATGCTTCCTTCGTTATGCCATATCATGTCTTTTGAATTGTATGCAAATGTTTTTTTTCTGTTTTTACGTGTACATGCTTTCGTTCCAGTTTGCCAGACAACAGCTGGTAAAACGACTTGAACGACTTGTCCCGCATCTTTGAGAGGAAGGGGCTTGAAGGCAGGAAGTAATCAGGAAGTTCCGTATTTTCTCCCGCAGCAGGCCTGTAAATGTAATTGAGGTCACGCCCAAAATATTTTGATATCGGGGTAGTGCACCTTTAATAGTCCTGTTTTTCAAAGTGTAGAGTGTCCATTCCATAGCCTGCTCTGTGGAAGATTCTAAAATCCCCATAGACTTATGTAACCCTGCAAGTTCCTCTAGACAGTGGGTTAAAGACATGAATGATTTGCCCAAATGTTCTGAAATATTCTGTAAAAAGAAAAGAGATAAATTATCCTTATTTGTGAATGCTTGTGTTTATATATGAATTCATTCAATATGTATAAGAAGTTGTACATGGGTGCCCATATATATCATATTCTGATGGAAGCTCATGAACATAATATGAGTATGCTTTCTTTCTTTGTTTTTCTTTATGCATCAGTAATTCTTAATACAGCAATGTTTCAGTCCTGCTAGAACACTAAGCAAAATACATTGATAATATATTTAGGCCCCTTTCCCTCAGTCCTGTTGTCGCCAGTCTTTACAGTAAATAGATAGCAAGCAGATTTTATCGAGAAGTTAGCTACTTATTTTTAGAAATCGGTCATTCCTTGACTGACCTAACAAATAAAGTAGAAGAAAACTTTAGTCACACGATGTGGAATCCATATTTTGACAGAGACATGGTGTTCAAATATTCCTTCAGGTAGTTACAAAGTCAAGACCCTCCACCAAAAAAGGAAAAAAGAAAGAAAAAGAACCAAACAAAATCTATTCCTGTAGCACTAAAGTGGATAGTATTCTGTCCACGTTTGATGTGTATGCCCATAAGAAGTCTGTAAGTTGAGCAATGGCTGTTCAAGAGCATTTTCTTACAGGCGGTCTCACTACAAAATGAACGTGCAGAACCTTTCATTTTTCGAGCAAGCAAAGCAAATTCTTTCCACATGTTAGAACCCGCTCAAATAAATCTATGCAGCTTTGATGTAAGGCCACAGTCATGGTCATGGCATCTGAACCTATCTGTAAAGAAAATGTTGGGAAATAAAATATGAAAAGGCAGCATACTGTTTAATTGAGAGCTGTAGTTCAAGTGGATACAGAGGTGTTAACTGCCAAACTAATAAGGTGTTTACAGTGACTCATGACCCAAAGAAGATTAGCTGTAATGAGGTCAGGTTTTTTTTTTTTAGGAGAGTCACCCTGGTCTTTATCCTTGCTGTCGTCCATATTACATCCCATTTCTATAAACTTGAATACAAACCAGAGCAGTTGATGCACTCACATGCTGAGAACGGGCTGCAAACAAAACAAGGTTGGACTGACCACCAATTGTGGAGGATAGGCTAGCTGGGATGAGAGTGACCTAGCTCCTCCAACAGGTCGATAGATGCAGTGTCTGGGGTTTCTGGTATATAATTGACCTCGTGGAGGGCAAGGCCCAGTTTTCACAGAAATTCCAAAGAACCGTTCCAGAGTGTCAGTACTTGGTGTAAAGACTGCACCTGGCTCAGTTTCAAATGACAGGATCTTTCTTTGTATTTGGCATTATTGTAAATGTGATAACAATTGATGTTAAACTTGCCTATGAAGTAATTAAAGCTAGTGGTTGTAGCATATTTTCCTGCTATATAGACATGATAAGAAAGTATGCAACTCTGAAAAAAAAAAATCTCTTCATTTTAATTTTTATTGTTTTCAGTGTTACTAGTAAGAAGACAAATTTGTTGACATTTTTATGGGTGTGATCTGAACTTGTTCTACCTGAATCATAGAGATAAGGTTGGGTTGGGTTTGTTCCCTGTGAAGGCAGCCATGGTTGTATCTGGTCATCTTACTGTAATAGGGTCAGGTCAAATGCATGAGGTCTCCTGCAGAGTGCAGGTGTTTTTAAGTACCCACTGGAGACAGTCTTGTTTATAGAAATCTTTGTCTTGACTTTAATATTTCTGTCCTTTGTGGTGAAAACTTATAGCAGGTGGCTTGTAGGTTTACTTGAAGATCAACACTTGTGTACACAGGCCTTAAATCAACACAATACAGTTAGTTCACAGGAAGAAGCAGCATTGGTCCATAATTTTTAAATTACTCCCAAAACCTTATTATTCAATTAACATGAACTTTGTGTACTGTCCTAACTGAAATTTGTAGCAGATTGTCATCTTCTTTTATCATGGTATTTTATTTGAATGTGTACAATCAATGGTTTTTTAGTCAAAAACCCAACACTTGCCAGTATGGTAATTCATGTTTTTCTTTATTATTTTTGGTGTATTTTTCAAAACCATGTCATACATTTGACTTCATCCTAAGTCTCGCGCCTCATTTATTGACATTGTGATATGATGAATATTACCATTTCTCCATCACATCATCATCCATCATGAGTCAACTGTCATGCTCAATTGTGCTTTACAGCAGTAGAGAACAGGACAGAGTGCTGGTGGAGGTTGATACAAAGAAATTGACAGTGTCTGGGAACATACTTCATGATAAATTATGGATCAGTCATACAGTGAGGTAGTGGTAGTCAAGTTAAGAGTCAAGTTAGTTATATGCAAGAATTGACATATAAATGAGTAATTGACTTGGAAGCTGTAATTGTGTTTTCTTTCAAAACCACTGACATTGTTTAATTTTGTGTTTTTTGTGGGGTTTTTTTTTGTGTGTTTCTTGAACTGAAACCCTTTTTGTTAATTTACAATCAAAAGCTAAGTGAAAGCATTAATTGATAATCACCTGAATTATAAATTACCGGTAAAGTTGTTAATACTGTGTAAGTGGTTTAGATATGGCTTGCTTGTATTTGCCTCAAGGACTTGGCCAGTATTTATGGTGTCTTCATAATTTTGCCTAGTTCTCTGCTGGGATGTTTTCCCCTCCTCTTACTTTAACGAGAAAACCAGTTCTTGTCAGGTTTTATTAGTGAGTAGCGACATCACACCTATCGCTGGCATTTTAATTTGGTCTCGCTCTCTTGCCGTCTGCCAGCGTGTTTTACATCAAAATGCTCTAATTTGGCTTTAATTACGTGTTTTGTTGCTGTCTGGTGTAATAATGGTAGGCAGTGACACCAGCAGGATGTTAGTGTCTCTTTGTATGCAAGATATCAAACTATTTAAGATTTTCAGATGTGCAGTCTTTATTGTTGGAAGTGTTGAAATTGGTTAACTTTTTAGATATTGTTTTTTTGTTTTTTTTTTTTTGGGGGGGTTGTTTTGTTTTGCTTTTTGATGTTAAAGGAGAACATAGCTGTGATGTAGTTCTGAAGGTGCAGAAGAATTGTCAGATGTGGACATTGTAACTTTCTTTCAGCAGAACCATTTGATTGTTTTTATATATACCAAAGAATCACCTCTCCTCAACTCATTGTGAATTCTAGTTTTCTTGGAATTTTTGACATTTATTTTATGCTTGTCTTGTATCATAGTTCACAACCAGAGAAATTGCAGTATTCAGAGCAACAACAACTACAAAAAAGAAAAGAGAAAAGATCAGATCAAAGATTTTACGCTCTGTCGCAGGTATTTCCGAAGTGCTGTATGTATGCAAATGTCCACTTCATCTTGTTCAGGATAAATCCTTTGATTGAAGTTCTGTTGGATCTACCATGCATAATATTTGTTTGACTGATCCAATTTCATGGTGCATGTGTCAATAATGGAACTTCAGGTGGTGCATCCTTGGTGAAATCCTCTTTTTTCATTGTTGACATTTGAAATTGCACATGCCTTCGTGCTTTATTCATCTACACAGAGAGATGATATAAGAGATGAAAGAGGGATTTTATTTGCTATACTGAGTGATAGAAGTGTATTAATGAAGGAGAGATACAGTTTATTTGCATTATTTTCTCTGTGCTTCTCAGCAGATTTTTTTTTCATTGATTTAAAAGACAGCAGTAGCTGGTCTCATTTTGTGATTGCCATCATGTAGATGCCTGTTTGTTGCAAAATTCTGATCATTCAATCTCTATGCATATTGATATCAGTTACCTCCCCTTTTTTCTGTTTCTCTCTTTAGGTGGATTTTTACGGGGGGGGGGGGGGGGGGGGGTAGTGCGGGCATGGGAGAAAAGATATTAGATGTTATATTTAGACACTTTGCTTGTTTGGGTTTCTTTTTGCTGCAGGTGAATGTGAAGCTGCACAGAAATGCAACTTTATCTCCTAAAATTCAGTGCTCATATCATTTATGATGTGCTTTTTTTTTTCATCTCATTAGGGGGTATATATGTATATGTGTGTGTCTATAGTCATTAATATCGAAAATATCAGATGTGTGGTAAGCTATACTCTTGCATAAAGTCTTGAGCTGAGACTAGACATTATGGGATTTGACTTCGGTGGATAATTGCTGTAAAGACTGTATATTCCTTTGTTTGAGCTGTTGATGTGCAATTAGTCTTTCAGTGAGGTGATTTGGTTAATCACAGGTCTGAAAGGTATGTGTCCCAAGTTTGTACAAATTCATAAGTATTTATTTTGTCTTCGAAAGACTCTTCCCCCCAAGTTAGCGTATTATATTTCAAGCTGTCATGTGTACTTTTCTATGTGAAAACGTTTTTGTTTGCGAGGTTACTGCGATAGACTTGTATTCGACAGCATATCAACTTGTAAGTAATCACACAGATTTTGTATCGTTTTTGTAAGTTACCAATAATGTATTCAAATAAGAGAAGAAAGTTGTCTTTTGGTAAGAGTTAAGGTGAAAATGTTCAGTATTTGTATGCTATGAAAGTATCTAGATGTGCAAGTTCTCAGAGCATTGGTGCCTATGAGAAGAAGTGGATATTTACTAAGCAAAATAATATTCTTGTGGTTTTTCTGTCTACACTAAGCTTGGACATTTGAGAGGTCATCTTCAACTCTTTCAAACTGCTTTGTGAATTATGACAACCTAAATCAAGGACAAGAAAATATAATAGGAGTGAATAGAGAAATTGTGAAGTCTCCTAGTAACAAACCCCATGGGACCAGTGATATCACATTGTTATATCACAATTGTAAACTGAACAGTTGAACAGTGAGGACAAGGAACACCATGTTATCACAAAATTTTGCGATATTGGTGTATTTCATAGCGAGAGTAAACACACTACTTGAAGCTCTAAATGATGAAGTGTAGGGAAGCCTAATCTACATTTTTCTCACAGCTTCAGGTATGGATGAAGGTAGTAAATAGTACACCTGGCTGTCTACCATATAACTCACTATTTTCGCTTATCAAGATGCACAGACAAACTCATCTATAAAGACTTGTCTTGATGGTTACCGAGAGTTGGAGGAGATCGGTGACCTGGTGTTATTTGTCAGAGACGAGACCAAACCAAATACATCAAGAAACAAGTGGTCAGTTTATCCCTCCAGGGACCACCTCCTAAATAAGCCATTTGCAATGTGTCCAAATATTGATGGTCAAGACAGCATTGACCGTTTCCTGTGTAATTATGAAGGGCAAGTTGCCATGCACAGAGACAAGCCAGATTCTCGTAGCCAAGGAGACAAGGATTTGTGGGTGCTAAAAGTAAACAAGCCATCAGTGTAGTGTGAGAGTTCCACATACAGTACGTTGCCTTGTGGAATCATCCATGTCATAGCAGAAAGGACTATCTTGCTCTTTTAAGAAAAACCCAAAGTTATAACAGGACAGGCTAGTGGTGTAGGAATAATGGCCTAGTGTGAGCAGATAAAACTATTGTATCATATGTTACAAAGATAAAAACTTTATTGTAAACTATAACAGATAATTAAGAAGAAAAAAAAGTCTTGTGTAAAATCTATTTTCTGTCTTGTTCTTGTGTGATTTTACTCTATCAGAAAGAAAAGACAAAGTGGGGTTGGATGTTTCTGATTTTGTTTCATGTGATAAATATATCTTAAGAGATGTGGAAATCAATGTTGAACTGGCTACTCCTTTCTCTGTGTGTACCAGTATTTGTGTGTTTCTTTTGGTACATTGTGTGTTTGTGTATGTGTCTGCTGATCACAGTGTATGATGTATAGATAAACTTATAAGGGAGTAATACCCAATTATATGTGGATTGAGTGAATGCAGCAATATTACTAGAACACATCAGTGAAGTTTAAGGAAAGTTGGACAATCTGTTCAAAAAAATGAATTTTTAGAGAGTCTGTGCCACCATCGTGAGATGAAAAGTCTACAACAGAAGATGGCATCACTGCAAGACAACAATATAAAGACAAAAAGAGAATTCAGCATATTTTCGTTTTTACAGCACATGTGTTACAAAATAGTGACATTTGTTTATTGTTTGAGTGTGATGATGATGGGGACATAAAGTGGAAGTGCCTTGTATTCAAATGTGACCTAAAGAAAATAAACACCCTAAATGTCTTGGCTAACATGCTGAGAACCCAGGTTTGTGGGTTTTTCATTTTTATGAATGACATTTCACATTTGAAAAAAAAAAATTTATACAAAGTGCATGCATACATACATACATGCATATATACTTAAATATATAAATTGAAGAGTTTGAATACAAAACAGATTTTTTTTTTTTTTATGAGGTCATCAAACAAAAATAAAATCTTTGCACTGAGACTGCACTTGTTACCCAACAAGAAATATTTTTGAAGACATTAAAATTGTCACATATTTCGATTGTTACTTTTGTTAGCTCACCTGAGCCAAAGGCTCAAGTGAGCTATTGCGATCGCCCTTCGTCCGGCGTCCGTCGTGCGTCGTGCGTCGTGCGTCGTCCGTCGTCCGTCGTCCGTCGTGCGTCGTGCGTAAACTTTTTACATTTTCATCTTCTTCTTGAAAACCCCAAGACCGATTTTCATCAAACTTGGCAGGTAGCATCCCTAGGGGGTTAAGAACTCAATTTGTTAAAATGGGCACCATGCCCCACCCAGGGGGCCCCCAGGGGGGCCCAAACCCCCCAAAATTAAGGAATCTGTAAAAATCTTCTTCTCTAGAACCAGAAGTGATAGAGCTAAGTTAATACTATGAGTTAGTACATTGATGACTGTAGTTTCAAGTTTGTTCATGGCAAAATTAGGGGTGCCCCCCTTGGGACCCAGGGGAGGGGGGTGGGGAGGGGTTCTAATGGGGCCTAAATTGTACATTTTCATCTTCTTCTTGAGAACCCCATTACCCATTTTCACCAAACTTGGCAGGTAGCATCCCTAGGGGGTTAGGAACTCAATTTGTTAAAATGGGCACCATGCCCCACCCAGGGGGCCCCCAGGGGGCCCAAACGCCCCAAACTTAAGGAATCTGTAAAAATCTTCTTCTCCAGAACCAGAAGTGATAGAGCTAAGTTAATACTATGAGTTTGTACATTGATGACTGTAGTTTCAAGTTTGTTCATGGCAGAATCAGGGGTGCCCCCCTTGGGACCCAGGGGAGGGGGGTGAGGAGGGGTCCTAATGGGGCCTAAATTGTACATTTTTATATTCTTCTTGAGAACCCCATGACCCATTTTCACCAAACTTGGCAGGTAGCATCCCTAGGGAGTTAGGATTTCAATTTCTTAAAATGGGCACCATTCCCCACCCAGGGGGCCCCCAGGGGGGCCCCAAACCCCCAAAATGAAGGAATCTTTAAAAATCTTCTCTAGAATCAGAAGTTATAGAGGTAAGATAATACTATGAGTGAGTACATTAATGACTGTATTTTCAAGTTTGTTCATAGGAGATCAAGGGGTGCCCCTCTTGGGGGCAGGGGGGGGGGGGGGTTGGTTGGGAAGGTCCAAATGGGGACCTGAATTGTACATTTTCATCTTCTTCCTGAAAACCTCATGATGTATTTTCATCAAACTTGGCAGGTAGCATCCCTAGGGGGTCAGGATCTCAATTTATAAAAATGGGCACCATGCCCCACCCAGAGGGCCCCAGGGGGCCCCAATCCCCCCCCCCCCCAAATTAAGGAATCTTAAAAAATTTGGGCCCTTATTGTACAGTTTCATCTTCTACTTGAGAATGCCTGGTCAAATTTTGGTAGAGCTGTGAATAATTTAGATTAGTGACTGCGTGAAAGGTGAACTTGCGATACTCAGGTGAGCGCTAGACCCGCGGGTCTCTTGTTTTTCAGCAGCTTCAACCTCAAATATTTCAAATGCGTAAGAATGGATATATCTGTTTTTGCATTTGAACTCTTCATATGTCTACATAATGATAAACATGCATACACAACTACCACTTGAGCAAGATCTACATCTGTTTTGTAGATACTGTTGTAAATGTAAGTTTCCATAATTTGCAACAATCTGCAAGGAGATGAAGAGAGTGGGAAGTGCGCTGATGGTGGTGGTGGTGGGGTGATGATGGTGGTGGTCTTGGTAGCAATCGTAGTGATCTCTATTAATGACAACAGCAATGTTAGGATGACAAAGTCCTGTCCACACCAGTACCAAAAGGATTCATGTCAGTCACACCCTTCAGCGGTTAGCATAGGAGGGAAGTAGCGATTCTAATCAGCAATGGCCTAAAATGGCCCAAATTTTTATGAAAAAAAAGAAGCAACAGAATCTTCAACTTACTCTCTTAACATCCGCTCACCAGAAACACGATCATTTTTGCATAGAATGTGTAAATAAATAAATAAATAAATAAATAAATAAATATATAAATATATATATATATATATATATATATATATATATATATATATATATATATATATATATATATATATATATATATATATATATATTTATATTCATAACACCACCTAGCCTCGAAACGAGATAAACAATAATGTTATGCTGAGCCGCCTTGTTGACACAACTTCTCGACTGCAAACGCACTACCAAAAGGTGGCGCTCTTCAATTTTAGACGTTGATAAAAGATTGCAGGTCAATGACCACAACTGAGCGAAAGCTGCCCTGTGGTGTCACCATGCGGATACAATATCGTAAAGTTCGTTCATTGCTTCTTAAAAGTCCCCTCTTAACATTATAATATACCCAAGTTAACCTTGCATAAAGCAATAATTCGAAATGATGTTTTAAAAAAAGGCATGGGGGTGTTATGGCAGGTTTTACTTCAAATAAATTCTATACGATGGCAGGTCAAAGGATAACAAAATATCTTCATTTTATCCCTCCTGAGATAATTCCTATACATATCAGAAATTAATTTCATTTCATTTCATTTCATTTCGATATTTTCCATATCTCAAATACAATGTAATAGAAACTTACTACAAAGTAACAATGATCGTGTACAAGCAGGTGAAAAGACATTGGGATAATAGAATTGAATAACTACAAAACATGCATGAAATTAATAAATAATAACAGGGTAATTGTAACTTGATTCATACATCTATTCTGTTGTTTACAAATCTTTAGCACAAGTTGCGGCCCTCTGGTTACTTACTGACTGTCACAATATCATCTGACTGCTTCCTGCTGGAGGTCAATGTATTGATATTTGAGCTCTGATAAAGTTTGTACAAACTCTTTCATTCTTGCTTGATGTAGTGATGAATTCAATGTCCTTGTGATTCGTAAGTTGATATGAGAATTCCCAAGACTTCCACGATGTCCAGACTGTATGGCCCGTACTTTGATGAAAACCCCCTCCCCCCCCAAAAAAAAAACAACAACAACACACACACACCCCAAACAAACAAACAAACAAACAAACAAACAAACAAACAAACAAACAAACAAACCAAAAACAGATGGAACCCTGCATAGACGAAAAGAATTATACAAAGACGTGATGCAGAACAGACAAGAAATTTTATCTTGCAAGTATAGGTAGGAGCATCACTGTAATGTATGGAAGATTATGTTTTGTTTCTGTCTTCTAACATTTACCAGTTTTTCACTGCACTAAAAAGATATACAGTAACTATGGGCATTCAGTCAAAATTGCCATTATCTGACCAATTTTAATCACAACACAAGTATGATTCAAGGTTCCACACTGGCCAAACTTGGAAGTAAAAATGAGCAAATAGTAATAACAATGATGCTAAGGGATTATGGTGATGATGATGATAATGATGATGATTTCATTTCATTTCATTTCATTTATTTCAATCTCATTTTTCTTCTAACAAAACATAACACAAAGTAAATCAAAAATTCAATCATAAGCATATACATTACAAAGTATGACAATCAACAGTAATCAACAAACTAATGAAGATATGCACACATACTGAAATTACAAAGTTATGTTTGGAGGGTAAAGAACTGAGAGGTCTACTAAAAAGCATCGCTTGTGAATTGTGGACCACTCAAAAATGTCTTCAAGAATGCTTATTATAATTACAAGTACATAATACACAATGCATGTTGATTATGTTAATAACGATAATAGTAATAAGAATAAAGTAAGTAAGCAGAGAAACGGATTCCAAAAAGAATAGTGGTTTTCAGCCGTGTTGTAACAGCTAATCACCGTATTTCGGCAAAGCTCTACAACGCCATCTACGATTGTTTGTTCACTTTGTCGCGTTGACGAGACTTGCTCCGCCTTTCCTTCATCGCCTTTACGTAGATTATAGTTTCTTTCTTTCTTTTTCTTCCTTCGTATCTCTTTTTCCTTTTCTCCTTTTTGTGTCTCTCTCTTCCTCACTCTTCTTGTTTCCGCCATAAGTTTGCTGATAAAATCGTAATCCCGTTGGTGACTCGACATTTGCTCTTGCGACAATTGCTACAGTCTTACTTTCTTCAAGGACTTCTGTTTGGGGTTTTTATTTATTCATTTATTTATTCATTTGTTTATATGTTTTATTTTCACAGGGTGGCTCCGTCAGTGGGTTAAACACTGTTGTTCTTGGAGGCCCTGCATGAACACATACATACAAAAATAAACACATAATGATAATACAACACCAACATCAAGTTTGCAGTATCAAATCTGTATATAACTTAACATATACTATATTGAGATTGTAATATGGATTTAAGTTCGGATATTTTGGTGTGAGGACTAGGATTAGGGTTATTGTTGTGTTTGTGGATGAAACTTATGTTTGGCTTCGCTTGCAGATATTTCATGGGAGCATTATCGTCGCAGGAGCAAATGTCATGGAACAAACTCCGTCTAGTGAAAATTCTCTGAAGATAAAGCGGTCTTTGTTAAACTCTCGATTGGAAAGGATTTAATCTGTTTTTCTTGACTTCACGTCAGAGAAAGCGGCAATTTATATGAGTCTTCATTTTATCTAATCCAAATTGACTGCGACCTCCACCACTTCGTGAATGCATGTAAAATCGGGGGATGCTCGTTATTCCGCATGCAGATTCAATATTTCAAAGCACACAATTTCCTCATTATACCAAGATGTTTTAACGCGCACACGCACACGTAAACGCATAGAGAAAGAAACAAATAAAGGGCCATAAATTAATGAACCTTAGATAATTTCAGCTGCTAAAACGACAGTGTAAGGAAATACATTGATCCAAACAAAATCAGTGCAAAAGATGCTTCTCATTTGTTTGTTTTTGTTTGTTATTAGGTTCAATACTCCATATTTTACAAGTAAATCATAAACACATCAATGAATTGAATATGCAACTAAATGTCTTGTATAATATAACAACTAAGAGCACAAATATGAAGAATCTGAATAGAAGCGTTACTTAATGGGAGGCACTGAATGCCAGAAGCTATGATATAAAGTGAATTCTTATGATGAATCATTATTATTTGTAGTTGTAAAAAATGACAAATTAGGAAGTGGGAAAATGAATGCGGAAGGATGTAACAATATGAATATCCGTTACATTTCTATGAAAAGAGCGGCGTGATCAGCCGAGAGAGACTGGAGCCCGATACAATAATTGAAGAAACGTGAAGCTTGAACCTAGAGTGCAGAGCAAGACAGAACAAAAAAATGCTACAGACATTGTTGGTTTTGGAAGAGCGAATTTGAGTTTATGCTTAAAGGAATAAAATGATTGAATCATTCTTCTGTGCAGATCATTCCGAAAATTGTCTCCTGTTGAAGTTATTGTTTTCAGGACAGATACTCTTAAGGGAGAGAGATGAAATCACAAATCTCTTTGTCATGTAGGATAAAAATGTACTTCACTATATTCTTGACGAACACGCATTGAGGAAAACACATCTTGAACGTTACCTTTATGCAATTGATACATTATATGATCCAATATTGAATATTGTTTCTCTTGATTCGTCAATAAGCCTTTTTTGAGAGAGAGCATTTCTCTCGTTTTCCGACACTTTGTCAGTTTTCTTTTCCCATACTGATTCTCTTTTTTTTTCCAAATTGAAATATTCAAATGATTTTATTTCAATATCGATAAAAAGTAATACAAGGTAATACACATGAAGATTACATGAATAAAGAGTTTCAAATCACACAAATTTCTTAAAAGAAAAACGTGTTGATTATCTTTGATTTCTGTATCATCAAAATAAAGTTATGCATGAAACAAGACGTGAAATTATCACGTGATTGCGAGGTATACATTTATTCTATTTTTTTTAACGCACAAGGATACAAAACGTGCGAATGTAATGCGAATTTTCATATGACGACCTTTAAAGGAGAATGAGACTCAAATGGAGACTGTAACTTACATATCAAAACCGCAATGAGCATAACGCATCGTAAAATATTAAGGAGAGGAAGTAGTTTTCCCGCCGTGAAAAAAATGGTCAAACTAATTTCATGTATATCTCTGGATGGCTCGGGGCTTTCTTACGGGCGTGGTTCGAGTAGCATGTGCGTCTCTCCGTATTCTTTTAAAAGCATGATTTAAGACTAAAGAATTGATCATTGTCATATTGGGTGATGTTCGTTATTCCGAAGTTTATCCGAAAATTAGATGAGGTTCCCAATGCCGAAGGTTCGACAATCCAAAAAATGGGGGAAAAAAAGTGCGTACAAACAAACTTTCGGAATTACGAACCTTATTTCATTTCCGGATTAACGAACCTTCGGAATAATAAACTGTAGCCGTCATATTTTGTCTTTTGGTGAGACTTGTGTGAAAGTCGTGTCTGTCTCCGAAGTAAGAACAAAATGTATTTGATCCATTTGAGAGGAGTTTCAAAGCAGTTCCTCTCAAGAACATTGACAGTTCATTTAAGAAGGATCTACAAGGTCCTTTGTCAACCATACCAGAATATGAAAGTATGCAGGTTAAGCTCGGTTTAGGTGAAGATGCATTCCCATATCTTTTATCAATCATAATCATTAGTACATTAGCAGTGATTGACAGATGATGTCATAGACAGAATCTTGGTTTGAAAGTTTGTTTGTTTTCTTTTTATCAAAGATATCTGAAGAAAAATAGAAAAAAAATGATGAAATATGTGAGACGTTCAGTTCAGTTCAGTTCAAATTTATTAATGTCCACTTTCTCGATGAAATTTAAAAATGATTGGCAGTTAAACAACAAGTGAGAATACAAAATATATACAACCGTGTCTTTTGATTGAAGAAAAAAAAACATACACTGAACACAAAAATGTGTGGTCATATCATGATATGAGGGTGCCACAAGGAAATAATAGAAATATGATGGAGCCTATAGCCATAATATGATAAAAGCTATAACACTTGTAAAACTGTATAGGTTCCCGAATTCACAGGCGTGGAATTATACGGAGAACAGATAATTATTCATGTTTATCTTGACCAACTAAAATTATACCAGTACAAAAATCAATATAAAGAATGAACTAATAGACCACATGAATATTGCTCAAACCAGACTGTACGGATCTCGCCATGTTTGAAAAAGAATGCTATATGCATGTATATCGTCACCATTGAATAACTTGGTGCTGCGGATAAAAGACTGGGAGTATTAAAAAAAACATGCTAAAAGCCTGGTAGGGTGTATCCACAGAGAAATAACTGTTTTAATTTGCATTTGAAGGTGAATAGGGATAAGGAAGAAGTAATATCTTGAGGGAGGTCACTCCAGTATAACTGGGTCCAGTAAACATAATTGTTTTCTTTGCAAAAATAGTGCGAGTACGGGGAAGGTGAAAGGCGTCACCCTGGCGAGTGAGATAACAGTGAATGGAGCGATTTCTTCTGAACATGTGGATAAAAACACGTGGTAATTCATTGGTTGTTAGTCTATACATACAAATTCCGAGATTATAATGAAATAGGTCTGAATTTTCACAATTCTGAATTTTCAGAATTATGTTCTGACGTAATCAGATATTCATTCGGCCTTTTTGAAATAATGATCAGGGTACATTGTATCATAAATCAACACAAGTCATAATTATCATTTGCATTGCATACAGTCCCTTTAAGCATGCAATATTATACTCTCAGACTATACTGTTGCTGTTTGTGCGTCAAAATGTTTATGGGATTTCTCCCACTCTAATGTCCCTGTTGCTTTCTGTATTAAATATTGCCTTCTACTTCCTTTTTTTCTCTCTCAAACTATCCTTTAGAGTCTTTTAGAGAACAAAAAACGAGATGTGTTTTAAAAAGCAACAAAGCTTTTATCGTAATATCGCAATAAATTTTGAGCATGCAATGTGCCACACAATGAATACAAGTTTTGATACCGTGACGCACGAAGAGTCGATATAAATAAACCTCCCATAATCACGTGCTGGGTATCAACATTTATTATACAGGAAAATCGAAAAATTATCCAGCAGTTGTGTAGTAAAAACAATGAACACACCTACTCGTACTTACCCTGGTTTTCGGGGAATCCAGTCGATCGGCGGAGACTGCATGGTTTGCACGAATTCCTTGGATTATGCACGAGGAGAATCCATTATAAAGTATTAACTATAATAGATTTGGCCCGTACCCAAGTTGATGATAATACGCATGAAATGCAGTAAAATTTGCTTATATTTGCCTCAATTACCTAACATAGTTCGCCGAGTATATCACTTTAGAGTCCACTAGTTTATTCATTATCTATGTATTTGAAACCATAACGTCAGATGTTGCTATTGTTGAAGGGGAAGGGAATAGGACAGGGTGTGTTACGGCACATTTTGGTAAATTGCACATTTTGGTAAATCACCAAAATGTGCAATTTACCAAAATGTGCCGTAACTATGTTACGGCATGTTTTGGTAACTGCACATTTTGGTAAATTTACCAAAATGTGCAGGACATTAACGGCACATTTTGGTAACTCTCTGCTCCTCCACAATCATCACAAAAACAAATTGTAAGTGCAGTTGGTTTTTGTCCCCACCGAATGAGTTCGGTAGCCTAAAGGCCGTGTCACACCTTTCAGGGCAAGCTACGCGGGCTTGTTGCGAGTAAGGTTTTTCCAATTTTCCAATTTTCCAAAATTATCTCGCCCGTAGTTGCCCGGAGCTGCGCACGCAAGTCCGATTTACCCGCAGCCAAGTTTTGAGCGGCACCTCGCAGGCACTTCGCAGTCCCCGTATGCGGCCAGCGCGGCCAAGATAATGACATTCTGTCATTTCTGTTGGACTTCTGCCATTCCTTCAGATGAATTTCTGAGTTGTCGGCCCCCACGCGCCTGGCACGCAGGTCATCACAGAATACCCGCAAGAAGAACATAAGTAGCACGCATCCAGCAAGTAAGACATATGCACAACTCTCCCAAATCCTTGTCCGCCCTCAGAAATTGCCCGGTCCGTTCTCTGTTACGAGCGACTTACGGGTACAACTGCCAAGTACCTGCGTTGGAGTTGTCTGCAAGGTGCTGCCGGTAAGGGTCTTCTACTTGTGTTCTGCGTGTACCCCCGCGATTCACTCGGAACATATTTTGAACATGCTCAAGGCCTTGTCATACCGTATCTGGGGAAGTTTGACTTGCGGGGAAGCAAATTTGCTACCTGGAGCTCTCCGCAGTTGGTCCGCACCTGACAGTACCTAGCGCGTATCTCGCCCGTATTTGCCCGGAGGTGCGCACGCAAGTCCGATTTACCCGCAGCTAAGTTTACAGCATGACCAAAACTTTTTTTTTTCTCGGGAGAGTCGTGGGAATTGCCCGCAGAGGTACACGCAGACCACCAGTAGGAGGCCCTTAGCGGCAGCACCTCGCAGGCAACTCCAACGCAGGTATTTCGCAGTCTCCGTATGCGGCCAAATTAATGACATTCTGTGATACTTCTGCCATTCCTTCAGAGGAATTCCTTCACTGAGTTGTCAGCCCCACGCACCTGGCAAGCAGGTCACAAAGAATACCCGCACGAAAAGCAATCGCAATAGCTCACTCGAGCCTTAGCTCGGGTGAGCTGAATAAGTGTCTTGCATGGGCGTAAAATGAAATGGAGGAGGGGGGATGGCCTGTACAATCATCCCCCCCCCCTGAAATCTGAGAAAAAAATGGAGGAAGCAGAAATGTGATTGTATCATTTTTGTCATATTGCATGACGTTCGTACACCCGCCTCCAGACAGGTAACAGAGCTGAACAGTATTCTATCTTGTAGGATAATGTATACATAATTTTCTCAAGCGCTCGCTCGCTTCGCTCGCTCGCGAAGAAAGTAATATCGACATAAGGTATGGTCCAGACGTTGACAATAGCATAGGCTTACATGTAAACATGCTATGAAGCGAGCAACTCGGGACCATCTGCAAATTATGTACGAAAACAAACAAACAATAACAAAAACTATACCGCCATAATTGAACCCCCCTCCATTTCCTGCATCATTCCTGAAACGATGATGACTCTGATACATCTATGGGCATACCCAGGGATGATCAGGGGCGTCGAATCTATCTCGGGGGGGGGGGGGGGGGGGGGCAAAGGGGCATTTGCCCCGCCCCTACGGAAATGTTGGGGGCAGAAAAATCATTTGTCCTCCAAGCATTTCCCGAGATGAGGACAAATCTCGAACTTTCTTTACGGAAAATTGGACAAGTACCGCCAGAATTATGCACCGGATCGCTGAATTGCAATCATGAATATGCAAAAGATCCGCTACTGGGTCCCTTTCGATAGACTTTGTACAATTTTGAGATTGACGTTTTATTTCCTTATATTTATCAAAGAGTGTGCAGCGGATCTTTCACTTACAAAAGCTCCCTCATATGCAGAGGCGTCGATGGAGGGGGAGGGGGATGGTTCCCCCATCAAAGTATTGGGGACAAACAGATCACTTTGCTCCTCCTCGCAACTCCCGAGATGTGGAAATGCTCTTACTTTTTTTTAAAGAAAACTGTCTAAAAATTTCAATTCTGAAAATACAAAATCTCCCTCGCGTAAGACGGGATAGGCCTAACCCCTCCCATACCCTCCCCGTTCAGTCATTTCTACTTAATACACTTTATATCGACAGATTTCAAAATGTTTCATCTAAAGTATGCACCAGGTCTGTTACTTCAGTTTAAAGAAATGCAAATGTTCCTTGGGTGGGAGGAGATATAGGATACTTTCAATTAACGGAGGGTCCCCCCCCCCCCTAAAAGAATAGTATACACTTCTGGAATTGAAAATTCCCCATCATAAATGTGTTTACGAGATATTTGTTGCTGCCAGTAATTGCCAGCAGTTGCGCCCGGTGCGCCCCCACCCCCCCCCCTTAATTTCCTAAGCGAAAAAAGTACAGCTACAAACGG
Source organism: Diadema antillarum (assembly GCF_040938485.1). Taxonomy (NCBI): domain Eukaryota; kingdom Metazoa; phylum Echinodermata; class Echinoidea; order Diadematoida; family Diadematidae; genus Diadema; species Diadema antillarum. The sequence continues at coordinate 4,845 of NW_027271940.1, read as the reverse complement.
CAGTTTTTGGACTGTAAAATATCAAAATTTTTAAGCTCGCTCGCTTCGCTCGCTCGCATTTAATCGTTATGTCATTCTCCTGATGTTACTGTCAGCAATTGCCAGCAGTTGCGCCCGGTGCGCCCCTACCCCCCTTGATTTCCTAAGCGAAAAAATATAGCTACAAGCGGCCGTTTTGGGACTGTACGATATCAAAATTTTCAAGCTCGCTTGCTTCGCTCGCTCGCATTTAATCGCTATGCCATTTTCCTGATGTTGCTGCCGGGTAATTGCCAGCAGTTGCGCCCGGTGCGCCCCCCCCCCCGTAATTTTCAAAGCGAAAAAAAAATATAGCTACAAGCGGCCGTTTTGGGACTGTACAATATCAAAATTTTCAAGCTCGCTTGCTTCGCTCGCTAGTATTTGATCGTCATGCCATTCTCCTGATGTTGTTGCCGGGTAATTGCCAGCAGTTGCGCCCGGTGCGACCCACCCCCCCCCCCTTAGATTTCAAAGCGAAAAAATATAGCTGCAAGCGGCCGTTTTTGGACTGTACAATATCAAAATTTTCAAGCTCGTCGCTTCGCTCGCTCGCATTTAATCCCTATGCCATTCTGATGTTCCTGCCGGGTAATTGCCAGCGGTTGCGCCCGGTGCGACCCACCCCCCCCCCTTAGATTTCAAAGCGAAAAAATATAGCTGCAAGCGGCCGTTTTTGGACTAAACAATATCAAAATTTTCAAGCTCGTCGCTTCGCTCGCTCGCATTTAATCCCTATGCCATTCTGATGTTCCTGCCGGGTAATTGCCAGCGGTTGCGCACGGTGCGCCCCCCCCCCCCCCGTAATTTTCAAAGCGAAAAAATATAGCTGCAAGCGGCCGTTTTGGGACTGTACAATATCAAAATTTTCAAGCTCGCTCGCTCGCATTTAATCGTTATGTCATTCTCCTGATGTTGCTGCCAGTAACTGCCAGCAGTTGCGCCCGGTGCGCCCCCTTAATTTCCTAAGCGAAAAAATATAGCTACAAATGGTCGTTTTTGGACTGTACAATGTCAAAATTCATGATCGCGTTCATGATCTTCAGTGTAAGAATTAATACAAGAAGTTTCTCTAAATGATACCATTTTATAAGCAAAATTGTTCAATAATAATCTACATAAAATGTACTGCTATCTTAAACATGTTGGACTGTTTCAAGTCGATAAAACACGCAAAAAATGCATCAAATTGCACCATTTACAACATCAATATGCAAAAAGTTCTCACTGTGGGAGGGGAAACCACCCTCCCCCCTCGCTCGCATCGCTCCCTCGCACCTAACCGCTCCCCTAAGATCAAATCCTGGCTACGCCGGTGATAGGCCCCACTATTTAGTAGGCCTTCACAGTGATGTCGCACAGGCGGAGCAAGAGCTGAATACCACGATGTAGTCATTTAATTATCTATGAATATTTTTTTCTTACTTTTTTATAGGAAAAAATATCCCAAATTTCTCCAAAAGTGTGCTCCAGATCGCTGAATTTCAGGTCTGAAAATGCCAAATTTTCCTTGTTTGGGAGGGGGATACCCGCCTCCCACACCCTCCCCCCCCCCCCCACTAGGCCGCTCCGCTCCCTCGCACAGATATTCAAACTCAAAGTCCCTCCCCTACCCCCCATCATTAAAACGGAATGATGCCCCTGGGATGATTGCTTTACTGACTTAAATCAAGAAAATTGAAGAATACCATTAATAGCTACAGGAAAATATCTAATACGTTAACACATACAAAAAAAAAATGGATATCCATATTAGCATTTTATTGAATTTATTTGGGCATTATTCAGGGCTGCGCTACGTTTTTGAAAGGGGGAGGGGGTGTCTAAATCGCCTGTCAGTCAAGAAGAAAGAACATCAAACGACAAGAGAAACAACAAAAAAGTCTTCCTACTTTTAATGTCTGATTTTCCGCCGAAAGTCGGCTGACAAGCAAAAAAAAAAAAAACCCCAAACAAACATACAAATAAAAACAAGAACAAAAAGTCTTCATATTTTTGCTGCCACTTCCCTCCCACTTTGCATGGAGAAGAGTGGGACATTTGATCCCTGTAAAGTGTGTGTGTGTGGGGGGGGGGAGGGGGGGGGGGGGCAAGCTTCCCTCCCCCCCCCCCCCCCCCCCCACCCCAAAGGCTGCGCCGGCCCGGTTATGGGCTTGTAATCGTGGTGATGGTGGCTATCGCCGATCATCCCCCCCACTCCTCATTACGGATTTACGCCGTTGGTGTCTTGCCTGTCTTTACTGCAGGACCATATCACCTTAACTCCTTGACCGTATTATGAATCTCAAGCCCATCCATGGGTGCTTAGTTCAGTTACCAAAATGTGCAGATTGTCCAAAATGTGCAGGCAAATCCACTTTTAACTGCACATTTTGGTAACAGTTGATCCCGTCAGGTATTACGTGCACTATCGGCATAGTTACGGCACATTTTGGTAACTGCACATTTTGGTAATTTACCAAAATGTGCCGTAACAGGGTGGTAATGGAGTGAAAAAAACAAACAACCCAACAACAAACCACTCCATATTTAGACACAATCCTCTAAATGTTATCAAGGAATTGATTCGGGTTTTCATTCATCGTTGAATTATAGCTTTATGAATTAACCCTCATAAGGAACAACATCTCAAAATATTGAAGACATTGCATATAAAACTGTCACCCAGAAGTAATGACAGGATCAAGAATAGTCGTACAGGGATTTATACAAGATTATCAATCCTGATAACCCGAAAAGGGGGGGGGGGGGGTCTGTGAAATTGGTCTCTAGTGACATGAAATTGTTCTTATACCATAGTGAAGATATACTTTTCATTCATTTATATTTTCCATCTCCAACAGAATTTGTAAATACAATTTTGTCACATAAGATAAGTACATATTTGTCAACATTACAAAATATGATAAATGAAGTTTATGGATATACAAATGATAGGGTGAGTTAATAATAGGGTGATATGGTTTTTGGCACACTCTTTCATACGACTGAGTGGATTGAATTAACCTGATAACAAATTTCTATATTTCCGACGATGTTACGAGTCAACGGAGGTGAAAAATTGCTTTTCTATAGGTTAAAAGCGATAAATGAAAGTTTGACTTTGCAACATCTCAGCGAGTAACCTCCGGCATATGAATGAGTATTAGTATACATGATATAACTGGATATATAATAATTCTTTTCCATATTACGTGAAAATAAAAATGTAAGAATTGATATGAAATAAAAAGGATTATGATGTTCCCTTTTAGTCCAAACTTCCAAGTGTGGTTGTATTTTGTAATAAAAAACCTGGTAGGATGTAGCTGCTGAATATTTTATTTCATAATTAATGCAATTGTATCTCTGGGAAATGAATCCGACATGATGTATGTAGTGTGCACAACTTTCCAATGAAGTGACGGAGTTTCTTTTTCCTTTTCTGTTATTTCTTTCCTGTGTGCGCAAGACCCTCTATACCCTGAAGTTTAATTTTTCAGCCCAACTCCCGGGTACCTCCCTCAACGACCTCGTCAGCTACCCAACTGTTGGCCATAATTCTGCGGGTATCGTAGCCTTACGCACGCGAGCTGAAGCGTCGTGAGCGACGGATGCAGAACACTGATGACAGAATAATGAACTTGCTTGTTCTACCTGCGGTTTCTTCATTTTCTCCCATTAATACTGGCGTGAGCGGGAAGTGGCGATTGTCCTTTTATTGCGGGCTTTTCATCACAGACTAAAGGACTCCTTCTCCTGAGGTCAGTCGGCATAAGATTGTGATAGATGACACTACTAGCTGCCTGTGACCATGGTTTGACAAACTTGCGACGGACTGCCCTTTAATTTTGGCGAGAAGAGATCGACCAACGACCGTTACTCTGCCATTGACCATTGTTCTGCCGAAGGAGGTACTAGTTAGTCCCTCGTTGCTCTATTCCAGCATCCTGCTCTAACCAGCTCCGCCATCATCACACTCTACGCAGCTATCTGGCAGGGTCCACTCACTTGAATTGTTTCCAGCTTTTGGTCATCTATTACTGTGAGTATTTTCAGTGTCGGTGTTTGATTTGACAGGGATTTTACAAAGAGGAATTCTGTCCACACCTGTTGTGTTCCTTAGTTGTTGCTTAATTGATTCTACCTTTTTGTTGCCATGAAGAATCTATGAATGCAGTGGACATTAGCATAAGGCATCATGGGTCATTGGCAGTGTGAATAATAGTTATACTATAGGGAACATGAAGTGTTTTTCTATTTAGAGCAATACCAATATGAGATGGACGGAGAGAGAGGGTGGAGGTGGGGGGGGGGGGGGGGGGGGGAGGGGGGGGGGGGGGGGGGGGGGGGGGGGGGGGGGGGGGGGGGGGGGGGGGGGGGGGGGGGGGGGGGGGGGGGGGGGGGGGGGGGGGGGGGGGGGGGGGGGGGGGGGGGGGGGGGGGGGGGGGGGGGGGGGGGGGGGGGGGGGGGGGGGGGGGGGGAGGGGGGGGGGGGGGGGGGGGGGGGGGGGGGGGGGGGGGGGGGGGGGGGGGGGGGGGGGGGGGGGGGGGGGGAGGGGGGGGGGGGGGGGGGGGGGGGGGGGGGGGGGGGGGGGGGGGGGGGGGGGGGGGGGGGGAGGGGGGGGGGGGGGGGGGGGGGGGGGGGGGGGGGGGGGGGGGAGGAGGAGGGAGAGATTGATCAGATGGAGAGGTATTAAAAGCAGGGATTTAGCAAGTTATCTTTTTGCCAGGCATGCCTACCAATTCTGTATAAAACCGTCTGGTGAGATGGGGCGTGGGTTTATAAAGTATCGGCAAGAACATTTAACATGAGACAGGGTTGTGAAAGTGATGGCATAATGATGCT